>NW_028301606.1:3939393-4242424 GCF_987345545.1 Pholcus phalangioides
CTCCATAAAAAACACATCTTACAGGGTTTTCAGTGATTTCTGCTATGCCCGGGAAAGTGTTTGGAGGTCTCGTATATTTTAATGCCGTTGACCCCGCTTAATCGGATATCAACGATTCCAGCACATAATATCCGATTGAGCGGGGTATCCAGTTACGCGGGGAACGATTCAATTGCCATTTTACAACGTTAGTTATAGTTTTTATATTTATCTATATTTATCTAAATATATATTATTATATATATATAATTTTTATATTTATCTAAATTTATCTATATTCAAAAAACTGTTTTTTTAATCGTAATTTAGACAAATATTTTCCATTAATTCCAAATTTTCATTCAATAATGCCATTCGAAATAAATTGAGCTAAAATATGAACCGGTGTTCCGATTATATCTGAGGTACTGGGAGCCTCCACGGTAATGAGAGAGAGAGAGAAATCAGGAGATATGATTTTTCAAAGTATATAAGTCAGTAGACTATCCAGCTAGGTATAGAACGGGACCCGGAATATTACTTGGCCAGGACTGAATATAATGCTACTACAGCCCTGAAATAGATGACATTAAAAGTTTCATTTCACCTCAAAATTCTGTAAGATCCATACCATCCGAGGTAAATTCAGTCTACATTAGCTGGGATAATCGGGTTCCTATCGTAGTTCGATTCACCCAATAAGGCAACGTCGCAACAAAGCGTTATTCGTCAAGTTATTTATTCCAGCCTCATGAGTCAGTCAAGTATTAAACGGTAACGGTATATCCAACCCATAGGATCTTATGCTATACAAGTAGCTTCTACCGCCCCCTTGGAACTTTCCATCACCCCAAGGGGGAGTTAACGCCAACGTTGGGAATCACTGGTATAGAGCAAAGGTGCTCACATTTTTGGACAGTGCGAGCCACTTCATTGGTTTGAAAATATGTCGCGGGTCATTTAAGTGATCTGGCTATGAGCTGCATACCACTTAATTTGAAGTAAAAATGTGCCGCGGACCATTTAAGTGATGTGAAAATGTGCCGCGTATCTCTTAAGCGATTTCTTATTCTTAATGTGCTGTGGATCACTTAAGTGATCTGGGAATGCGCCACGAACAACTCAAGTTATATGGAACTATATTGCTGGTCAATTAAGTGATCTGGCAATATGCTGCTTAGTTCATTTTTACGATTGTAGGTTTGAGGTCGCGGGACACGTCAGATGACTTAGAGGGCCACATTTGACCAGCGGGGAATGTGTTGAGTAAATATGGTATAAAGAAGTCACCACAACGTGGATTCGTGCTTAAGAGATGCCAGCGCACGAAAATGTCTTATATTACCTTACCAGTCAGTACCATGTCGCAAAAAATTCGCCATGTCATTGCACTTTTCCCATCGTTTTCTCAGCATCAGTTCCATAGTATCCGTTTCACCAATAAGAATACGTCACATAAAATATCATAATATTTTTTTACCGAATAATTTCGGGGCCGAATCAGTGAGAAAACAATAAAATAAAAACATAACTTTATACGCCAGAGAATGCCTTAAAAGAAAGGCGTTGGTATGAAATTGGAGACGTTTCCGCTCTAATCTGAGGTTCGAACAATGGGTCGTGAATATCTCGTCGATGTCGACACGCAAATTTCGGTGGAAAACCAAAGAGAAAAAAAAGCTTCTTGAATGTCAACAGCTTCCTGTAGGTGGTGGTAAAGTGTTTTTCTTTTTCCCGTGGGAAGGGAAATATGCCGCACATTCCACTAACAAGGGGAATTCCTTGCACACATTTTGCGGCCTCCTTCAACAAGTAGTAGCGCCCCCGCAGTGTAGGTAGGGGCCGCGCTTACACCCTCGAGACAAGACAGAAAAATAAAAAACCATAAAGAAAACACCGGGGTGTCAGAGATAGGTTGGAATCTCCAAGAAGATTAGGTAGAACCAAGAGAGCTACTTTGTGTCTCCGAGCACTTTAATGTACACGGCCGAGCCAGAACGTAAGAACCATTCGTGCGATAAACAAATGCTGAAAACATGTGGAATTCTTGTTTGGACATATGTTGTGTCTCCACGTTCTCCCGCTCCGAGGGATATGATAAGGGTCGAGCGCCGGCTTGGGTTCTGGACCTGAAGCGGCATGTTACAATAGTACCTTGTGGTAGTGACGACTGATCTTTCGGACTATATCTTGAGGGAAAGGGCTCGATATTTTTTAATTAGACACCTTGAAGCGAACATGACGCACTTGCCAAGATCAGGATTCAAATAATACAGTCCAACCTCGTTAGTGCGTCACCCGGTTAACACGTCACTCCGCTTACCGGATCACTTTTTGGAAGTCCCTATTATCTTCAGGCAGGAAATGGCACAGCTATGGCTTACTCCGTTTAATGAGTCACTCCGCATAACAAGTCATATTTTTGCTCTCCCAAAAGTGACTCATTAACGAGGTTTGACTGTACTTGACTCCGTGCTCTGACGGTCAGGGGTGACTTAAGTGAGGGTGCAAGGGATACGATGCACCCGGGCGGCAACTTTAGTCAAGACCCCCAAAATTAAAAAAAAAAAAATCACACAGTAAAAATTCATACGGCATCACGCTTTTTGAGTCACACTTCGACAACGGTGATGTTGAGTAAACTTGTGAGAATAAACAGGACCTGGAACAGTAATAATACCAGAAACAAGAATGTAATCTATCAGGAGCAGCTCGAGGCAAAATCTCTGCCCCAGAGCGGAACTTATTTTTTTCGCCTCCTGCCTATGCCCTCTACATCTTGCGGTCAGGGTCCCTAGGATGGAATCTTTCGCGTTCCCCCAAGCCAGATATTTCATGTGGTGGAGGGGGGGGGGGAAGCTTCAACAGTTAATTTATAGCGTGAAAAAAAGATAAGTATAGAGACCAGGGGGGCTGGCTTCCTATCAGCCTTACCCTTGTAGGGGTCATGCCTCTCCCTCACAACTTATTCCTGAAAATTCTCAAAAAAAAAAAATTTCGCCCTTTCATCTCGGATTTGGAGCCCCTCCAGATTGGACAGAAATCATTTTCTTTGTTTTGTTTTTTTTGGCCAATGAAACTTTGTCATCCATTCACCTCAGATTTAGCACCCCTCTTGAGCGGTACCCCGTGCGGCAGCAATGGAATCACACACATCGATTGATTACCTACATAAATTGGAAATGCAAAAATTGAAAACATATGAGCCTCACGGCCCCACAGCGCTTTCTCTCAACAAGAGGAAGCCATACATAGAGAAAGTTGTGTCGTAAAAATTTTTTGCGCTGGAGAACAATCCCTAATCCCAGTGCCGCTCAACCGCGGAGGGGGGGACGATGGGGCGATCGTCCTTCCCCCCTCAAACAGTCAAATAGTATGGGAGAAATTTGTCTGTCCTGTAAAATGCGGGATAATCCAATGCACGTACACAATAATTCGCTTCTCCAACACATTCGCAATTGCTTTTGCTCCATTCACTATTGAAGATGTCTGCCTTCGCTCCATTTGAATCTGAAGACGCCTGCCTTCACTCAGGCAAGAATTCAAAGATGGGGAGGGGGACAATAGGAACGATTGCCACTCCCAAGAGCCGAATGATATGGGAAAATTTGTCTGTCCCGTTAAATACGGGACGATCCTACGAACTTACACACGATTCGCTCGTCCCGACACATCGTCCTGGATCCGACGCCCATGATTGTGAGGAATCGGAAAAAAAAATTTTTTTGCTCGAAATATATGAACACGAAAACAACTCAAAATATATCTTGACCCTTAACTCACAATTCACACAGCAACGGACCCACCATAAAAGAAGAAAGCAAGAGAACTATAGGGAAAGGGAGGAGAAAATCCTCCTATCAATGGAATGTAAAACCCACTGGCCGTGAAGAATAGCCACAAACGCGGGGAGCCAAGAATATTCACAAAATGTATATAAAAAGCAAAAAAAAAAAAAAAAAAAAATTCAGCGGCAGGCCCTCGAAAAATTCCTCGCATATTTGTGAAGAACTCGATCGTGCACTTCTCATACAAAAAAACCCGGGACCGAGGATATCACACATCAACTGCTCGACCATCACTATACGCCTATACGTTTCAAAAGAACAAGTTGAGGAATATATGAAATACGATAGCGAAGGAGGAGGAGGAGGAATCCTTCCATATCATTCGGAGCGGTCAATCATCCGGACTCGAAATTCAAAAAAAAAAAAAAAAAAAAAATTACCCAGAACCGAAAACTTCTTCCAAGACTCGAACTTATCGACGCCACGTACATGTACAGTAGTTCATTGTAGTACAAGTCTGACACACGACGAGCCATCAAAGCAGATCTATAGGAAGTGTTTTCGCCCGTCTGGAATTTCGTGTGTGGAAAAAATTCACCGACAAAATATTCACAGAAAGGAAAATTCACAGCTGGGAAAAGACATGACAAAATCCACCGGTAGGAAAATTCACCTACAAGCGATTCATCCACAATATCACGTAGTGAGTAAGTTAGAGGATGATCAAATGACCGTGTGAATGAACATCTAAGCAAATGATAGAGTGATTGAGTCACTCATACGGTCACTCACTCACTCATACGGTCACTCACTCACTCATATGGTCACTCACTTGGTCACTGGCACGCTCAATAGCTCACTCTCATTTATAAGGCCACTCAATCATTTTGTCACTCATACGATCACTCACCCGCTCACTTGGTCAAGCACTCCTTCAATCGCTCGCTCACTCATACGGTCACTGGCTTGCTCAATCGCTCACTGACTCACTTAACCATCCAATCTCATTCATACTGTCACTCACTCATTGTCACCTAACCACACACTTGGTCATTGACTAACTCAATCGCTTACTGACGTTCACTCCCTCACTCACTCATTGCCTCACTAGCTCGGTCATTCATATGGTCACTGACTCGCTCAGTCGTTTGCTCATAGGGTCAGTGGCTCCCTCATGCAGTCACTCAAACAATATTTGTAGCCAAACTGAAAAAAAAAAGAAAAAGGTTGGCCGAATTCGGATAATGTTCGGGGAAATTGTTACAGACGTTCTAGTTTCGTCATATTTGTTTGCATCTGCCGGTCACTTCGTCCACTGCAACAATTTGTCGAACCGGACAAAAATATTTGTAGCCAAAAGAAAGAAAAGTTCAGCCAAATTCGTGCACTTTTCACCAACATTGGCGAGAAAATACCTGTTACGGCAGGAGTAAAACACACATTTAGTTTTAAATTTTAACATTTGTTTATCGTTTCTTTATTCAATTGCGCGATGGTACGACACTGACTCACGTGAAACATTACACAGTCGATTGCGTACACACGCAGTTCGTCATATTGAGCAAACACATTTGGACGAATCCGGAGCCCGGTGTCGTAAAAAGTGAGCGACGTAAAAGGAAACGTGGAACAAGATTTCCGCAATCAGAGAGAGAAAAAAAAACAAAAAAAAACCTGTATATGCAAGAATTATTACATAATTTTTTTAAGACACCGAAACCAATGGTAAAAAGGAAAATAATAATAAATATTTTAATGAAAGACATTTCACTTCTGAAGCCGTGAATTTCAAAACGTGCGTCATATCCGAACACGTCACACGCGATGCATCTCTTTCTCCGACAAGTATTTTGGGGGAAGCATTAGGAAAAAATAAATAAAGCTTCCGAGAAAGACACCAATTAAACCATAGATCCATCACAACTTCGGGCTTCTTCAAGACATTTAAAACGAACTCGTGAGAACTTGAAAAAAGCGAATGACATGAAAGAGAGGGTTGAATTCGGCAAACACTGAAAACTTCTCGGAAGTCAATTAAAAATTTTCACTTCCGTATTCAACGGTTTAAATTTCCGAGACGCAATTAAGACCGACCAGAAAACCATCTCTTTGAAGTCCAACAACCTTCTCATATGCGAATTTTATGGCATGGGAAATAAAAAGTACAACATCAACTTTCACTTAACCCCAATTAAACCAGATGCTCCATTCGTAACTGTTACCCAAGTTGGATAACCATCGAGTATATACCGAAGCAAGTCAACTTCTGGTAAAGGCAAGTCTGGGTTCGAATAGCCGTTTGGAATCGTCTCAGTTCAGTCTAATTCGACCCCTTAAGCGGCATTGACGAGAGATATCTCGCCTCCTTAACCCGTTTTTGACTGACGTTTGCATTTGCGGAACACATTGTTTAAATTTTTTTTTTCAATCAAGTTTTATTCAAATTTTTGTATGAAATTAACGTTTTTTTGGAAATTAAAAGGTTCAATGAGTGTCTTAGTACTTTTTTTATAACTTTTTTACAAAGAAATTTAATTTTTTATGGCTTTTAAAAGAAAATTTGTGGAAATTTTATCCTGATTTTCGATCTGGATTTTTTATTTTTCCCTCATGACCATGAACAGAAATAAACTTTTTGAAAATAGAAAAAATATTTTTCTTACATTTTTTTGGGACACACGATACACGATGTTTCCTGATATCACATTCACTAATCATTTTAATTAAATTAACTAATTTGCATTAATTTGAAGTTCATTACTTGTAAATTTAACATTAACTCTACAAAGAAAAACATGCTAAATTGATATCCAATTTTTTGAAACTTCTGAAATATGCTATTTAAGTAGCCAGTTATAATACATAAAAAAATTGTGCAATTTGTTCATGAATTTGATTAGCGGTCAAAAATGGGTTGAAAGACCTTTATTTCGGCATTGAAAAGTCCAGATATTTCGTAAAGTTGATTTCTCAATGAAATCTTTTTTCCTATGCCCCTTACTTTGCACCTGCTGAAAATAGTAAGAAAGCTTATTTCAATGAAAAAAATACGGCGTTTTGAAGAGGGTTTAGGGATTTCTGCTGTGCCGCTTAAAGGGTTAAGGTAATCACGGTGCGTCGAAAATTATTATGCATATGATCGAAATGCTGGAAGAATTGAGCTTGTGTTTATGATTGGTCATGTTCTCATTATTCGTATTAAAGATCTTAGGTTCAAGGGGAATTCACCGATGACTATTAATTTACAGAAAATTCGACAATGACAGTTCGCTGACGCACAATTCACGGTAATTCTACGATGAAAAATTCATCGGCAGTAATTCTTCAACGAAAAATGTACCGAAAGCAGTTCTACGGTAAATTCAATTGCTAAATTTGACCGACGAGCGGTCAAGGCTGTAATTCATCGACGAAGAATTCGCCGATATTAATTCATGCACGGAAAACTCATTGACAGAAAGTTCGCTCTTGAAAAGTGTGGCAGCAATTCGTCTTCGGAAAATTGAATTACACCAGTTCACCAACGTAATTCATCGAAGAAAAGTTCACCATCTTTACGACAACAATTCTTCGTACATTCAATCACATCAATGCACCGTCGAATATTTATCACACATACTAGACTCATTTGGAATTCTTTTCGATTTATAAATTCACCAATTACACCAGGGTATTATGCATAATCACATATAAAAATTTCAGATATTTTCCAAATTTACCAACTAGGCTTGGGTATTTATGCATAATCGCCGGTGAAAATGATAAATTTATTTACTTTCCAAGATGATTGGTAATTATGCATAATATCCAATAATTATGTATAATAACCGATTTATCATATATTTACAGTAAATAAATCATTCAAAATATTTCTTAAAGAAATCCCATCACAATAAAATGGTGTTTCGTTACGGCTATTGCAAAGCTTTGGGAAAACTTTTATAATCCTTTCCGACAAACATTATTCAACATTTAAAAATAGCTGAATGCTCTAAAGATTCATCGACACACAAAAGCAGTCATTTTTCATTTCCAGAGAAACAGATTTTAACGCAAATTAAATCGGCAACACGAGTTTGAATGTAACCCCCAGAAACACACGAACGAAACGGAATCCTTTCGAATCCGATGAATCCATCCATTGGAGTAATGAAACGTGAGACCCTCCATTGAAAATAAACAAGAATCCTTATGAAAAGGGAAGATTCTAAATAATTAAAATAGCATTTTCCCCCCATCACGCGCTCGACGACGATTCTTCTTCGTTTAAAACGATTCTTCGCCGGGTTTGTCCTCAAAATTCAGCTCCGGTTCATCCATTAAAAGCAATAAATAATCATTCCATTGAAATTTCCCAGAGATTGGAGGAGGATTTCGAGGGTCGCCATCTGGTAGCCGAAAACACATAAATTACGATTTCATGAGCGGGGGGGGGGGGGAGAAGAAACACGTGCGTACCCCCCATCCATCCCAATGACAACCGACATTATAAGCCACGGTGTTTCATGTCAGAGCCTTCATGCTAATTATCTGCCCATAGAGGGGCAAAAGAAAGGAGTCCGCGTAGGCCGAGATGGATACTTTATCTTTACCGTATTCCGCAGAGGCATGACCCGCTAATTTATCAAAAGCGGGATCCCCGCCATTCATCTCTCGTATCGATTCTATTGAACATGAACGCGACAGAACGATAATGGACGCCCCATTCTCATCCTACTACCTTCTTCATTATTATTATCGTTATAAGCGTCTGTTTCTGGTAGTGATTCGAAAAGCCCGGATTTATCGCGGGTTTTTTTTTTGGGACGTATGTCCGTCCCAATGGGAGACAAGGCCTCAAATGAAGAATGGAGAAGATGATGAAGGAGCGGAAGAAAAAAAAAAAGTAAATACCATTGGACATCGTTAAGATCCTCTGGAGGTCATTTTGGACCAAAAGGAGAGGAACAATACTCTTCTCATACGAAGAAGAAGAGTCTATAGTAATTAGGCGAGAGAAGAACAACAAATGTATGCCATCTATTATTCCTTTTGTGATGAAGAAGGAACTGAATTAGGCGACGCTAAAAGACCATTTATTATTAATGGGGCCTCCTATTATGAATGAGGTTGGAGATAATGTCTACGGATGTGCGATCATTTCCTACCTCTTGGGTCAATATAATAAAAGGTGCGAAATAACACTATGGAAGGTTTTTTTTTTTCACCTCTAAGTTTCTTCAGAACATTCAGGAATCTCTGAAACATTTTCACGGGTTTTATACAAATCTCTGTCCCGGAAATTTCATTAAATGGGTCAAGAAAATAAAAGTCTAATTATAATACCTCATACATGATTTTTAATCGGCAAATTAGGCTCAACGGGCCCTCAAAAGTTTTGGATTTTGGTTCTTGAATTCGTCATTACCGCTCTATTTCGAATGGGAAGTGTATAGGGAGCCGATACGTAGAAAACATAGGGTGGTGGAGCAATAGCTAACACTAACATTGAGCATTTACCAAAGCTATTCGTGGGCGGGGGGGGGGGGCTATGTATATCAGAGCTCGGTCAAATCGAAAAATAAGTCTAGAAAATTTCCCCCAAATTTTTTAATGTTCCAAGCACATTTTTCCCGAGAAAAATGGTAGAAAATAATTTTCTTTCGTCTTTTTTTATAAGACTTTTTAACCACCCAAAGCGTCTTTTATGGAGCTCTGCATTTGGGCAAGCATGAAAATGCCACAAAAGGGGGAGGGGGAAAAGCGTATCGGCAATCTATGCTTACCTGAATGCTTGTAGAACAGTGATTCCCAACGTGGGCGTTAACGCCCCCTAACGGGACGATGGAATGTTCCAGGGGGGCGGTAAAAGCAGCGAGTATAGAGTATAACATGAGATTCTATGGGTTAGATTGTGTTGGGGGGGGGGCGATGGGAGGAAAAAACTTTCTGAAGAAGGATGCGATGGGAAAAGAAAGGTTGGGAAACTAAGTTGTAAACACGTTGCGGTGTTCAACATTTTAAAATTGAAAGTAAAAGAGGTCCACCCCCCCCCCCCCTTCAATTACAACAATGGTGGTAGACGTATTTTCAGAATTTTTTGGTTGTTTCCAGACGCTAATCAAAATTTGTCTTTGAAACGTCGATTCCAATTTTTGAGTGACAACAGGGTGACTAACATTTGTTAAGCCGTTGCGCGTTTTTGAAACCCGGGGCAAACATGATTCAGCCGCCACGGGTAAACATTTGCCCGGGCCGTCCCCACAACTTTTAAAATTTGATAATTTTATAACGTTGGTCTTTGTCCCCATCTAAAATTGCCGCCCTAAATTTTGTCAACTGAGGCAGTTGCCCCCTGCCCCCTCTAGTTACGGCCCTGGTATAACGCACTCATTACCCCAAAGGTGATTCGTAATAAATAAAAACAGTACTTGAAAAATTATCCAAAGAAAATCATTTTATGCTGTTTTAATCAGTTTTATTTGATACCTTCTAAAGGTTAGTAACATCAAAAATCTCTGAGGCAACTATTTTTTGCACCCTTCTGAACAAAAGGTAACACCCGCGTATACAGTGAAACCTCGATATAACCATACTCTGAGGACCAGGAATATTCATCGTTGTAGCGAGTTATCGTTATATATCGAGAAGTATCATTATCATCAGTCACCACCAAATTTATGTTATTGTTGGAATCTCTTCTTAATTGGCGTTGATGTTGATGGTACCACTATAAGCATTTATTCGCAACAAAAACGTTATAATTGATGAATTGATTAATAAAACTCAGTTGCTCCCAGGCCCGTCATTTAAGGGGCGGGGCGGCCCCCCCCCCCGCGGCTTTTGAAAATACACTACAAATGGTATATATTTATACACACACACAAATATACATTTATATATATGCGTACCTTTAGTACATGCTCTTTGCCCCCCCCCCCCCCAGAAAAAGTGGAAATGACGGCCCTGGTTGCTCCACATTATAAAGTGGTGCGCACAGTACTTTTGTGTTCTACACAGAAAGTAGCTTCACGGCACTTACATCATCTGCTACACTTTCGGAATAGTAGATAGTGCGAAAAACGATGTTGTTAAACACCTTCGAAAGAACAAACACTGATGAGAAATTTGAAAATATATCGAAATTAATTTTGAGTGAAATATAAAATAATAACATCGCTGTAAAACAGTTTCAAAATATCTTGAGAAAATATCGTTATAAGAAGGGGAGGGATTATCATAGTAGAGGATATTGTTGTACCGAGAGGGATTTAACATTAGACCATGTAGGCAATTCCAAACAAGATTTGAGAGAATGCCATAGTAGAGGAATATCGTTGTAGATAGGTTTCACTGTACTTCCGTCCAAGACAATCCCGACATGTCACTGACTGACTGAATGAATGCCGAGCATGGAAGACGTGGTTAAAGATGCGGCTGTTATTTCTCAGACCTATAAATTTCACAACAGCAGTAGATGATGGGAGAACTTGATTAAGTGCTCGATTCCCCTAATAAGAAATCGGAAGATGAAGGGGAAGAGATGGAATTCGAGCTTTCGTCAGAAAATCCCGGCAGGAGCCGTTTACTTTTCTCACTAAATAAACAGAACGCGCGAAAACTAAGCATATATATATATACATGTATAATAACTTGGTGGATATATATCTGGAAGAGAGGGAGAATATGTGGCTAAAAGGAGAATGTCGGAATAAATCTGGCGGAGTCAGTTTTAGTGGCTCAACGAGCAGCAGTCGCTCTCTCTCTCTCTCTCTCTGCCATATTTTACGATCTTGCAGCAACGACTTAAAGGTTTCTAGCACTTTGGGGAAGGTTTATCCCGAAATCGCGGACGAGTTGTTCACGTGTGGTAATGCGAATGATATAAAGAGGAAGGGGAGCCCTGTGCTGTAAATGCACTGTATATACACAAGTATGGAGAGAATGACAGGCCAAAAGGAGTTGGAATGACTTAAGAAAGAGAGAGAGAGAGAGATAGGATGAATGCCTTGAAATGAAAACTTCCTTCAACAACATCCACTTATAACCCCACACAGACACACACAGGAAACTCGCGAGGAAGGATGTCGATGGTATTTTTATTTTTGGACATTGAAAAAACACTAGTCACTGAAAGATATATTGCGACAGAGAAGACGATGGTAACGCGACACCAACTAATTTAAAGTGAGGACATATTCCTGTCACTTCGAAAAGTCGGACACGGGAAAAAATTTTTTCAAGCCATCAAAAAACGTTGATGTTCGGGAGGCTGTAAAAGGTCGAATGAACGTTCGCTTTGTATGTTTTTTCCTCAAGGAACTGTTTTAGGGTGACGTTTTCTTGTCCATGTGAGTTATGACCGTGAGTTATAAAAGTACACAATATACACAGGGATTGAAGAAAAGTAATTCCCCAAAGAGTTTGGCCGACTAGATTGAGAAATATATTACAGCTTAAGAGCTTTAATATAATCTATTCAGGGCTTGCAACGTGGTCACGATAACAGAGCTAGTTTAGGGCAGCATTTCTCAACCTTCCCGAAGATCGCTGAAAATTCTGACATAATTCTAGAAACTACTTATTCACACTTATGTGGGCCTGATTTCCCGTTTGAACCTATGCGAATACCATTAATAGTAGTTGCATATAATTGAATAATTTTCATTTTTAGCCAGAATTAAAAATGTTCAAGTCTGCGTGAGGACCACTTTACCCATCAGCATATTAACAAACTTTACATTCATATCAGTAAGAAGTGTTTCAGTGATTGGTCGCAATGAGTTACGAAGGTAGCAATACATCACCATTGGCAGTGTTTTCGGCGAAGTTTAACCCCTTCGCTTACAAGTTATTGGCAAGAAATTTGGATGATCTCCGTTTCATGAATCGGCGATAAATATGGTAACCTTGTCCTAACCTAACGGCATGTTGGAAAAAAAGAAGGGGGAAGAAAAAGTAAGAAAAAAAACAAATGAAAGGAAAACAGTATAATAGATACGCTTATACAAATACAACGCCACAACAGGCAAAATTGCCCAACGAGGTGGCTGACTTAAGAACATCATGGATCCCCGAGCCATTTTTTGGAGTCCCTACCTACTACTGCTACACCACACATGCATCCCCCCGCGGAACCCCCCCCCCCCAACGAATCGGTACATGCGGGAATGTGCGTGTACGTGTAGTGCAACCTGACGTAAAGTTTGTTTCGGTGTAATGCTTGTTATGTGTAGTGCTGTCATCTGCCCCCAGTTTTTCTAACTATGAGTGAAGTGTTATGGTTGAATGATTTACCGTTGTAGGTAACTATACTATACTTTCTGATCTATGCATATAAAATAACATGTCCTAACAGATTCACTGACTGACTAACTGATTAATCATCGCCGAGCCAAAACCGCTGAAGCTATAAATATGAAATTTGGTTAGTAGATTCAATTTATGATGTAAAGACTCTAAAAAGGGATTTTTCGAAAGTCGGCTCTTAAGGGGATCATAAGGGGGCCTCAAAAGCTATAATAGAGAAATCACGCGGAGTCGAAATCGTTGAAGCTACAAATATGAAATTTGGTTAGTAGTTTTATTTTATGATGTAAAGGCTCACTACACTAAGCAGCGACTTTTCAAAATTTCAACCTCTAAGGGGGTCACAAGACGGTTCACAGGTGATATGGGGCATTGATGGCACCGAGCTGGAACCGCTGAAGCTATAAATATTAAATTTGTGATCAGTATTATATTTCATGATATAAACACCCACTAAGACGAGGTTTCTGAAAATGCAACCCCCAAGGGGATCAAGATGGGTTCAAATACTACATGGACGAATCATCACCAAGTAATTTTCCGATTACCAAATACAGACGAACGAAGCAACGGGTATCAGCTACTATGTAATACTACTTACAGATAATAGAGTAGGTGCGAGATAGATTTCTCTTTTTACCCTCACCTACCTGCTACCTTTCGCTCTTACATGTATGTAGTAGAAGGATACATAACGGAGGTAAAAAGATCTACCTTTTTTCATAGGGTTGCAGCAAAGCTTTGCGATGATGAGGAGAGAGGAGATAAAACAGAGAACTTGATTGAACTTATTCCATTGGCGTTTGGACGCAATATTACGTCCTTGATCGTAAATTGGTTAAGACGAAGGTAGAATAACGATTTTTATCCCGATTTGTTCGATCGGAAGTTGGTAACAGTTGGAAGTTAATAGACTACCAGTCCGTACAGTGTCGAATGTTATTCAAACTGTTGCAAATGGCAAGATGATTCTGTAAGACTTTGGGTCACAGTTTTTTTTTTTATATAACGATGCCTCTAACTAGAAGGGTGGTGCTAACAGGCTAAAGCCCTTCGGCAGGGGACGACTCTCGTCAGTTTCGTTTTTTACACTATTATAATTTACTAAATTAACTACAAAAGGACCCGTGAAAAGTCTGGCCTGGGGGACTCGCAAAAGGTCCCAGCCTAGGGAACCCTGCTCCACATGATCTCTCTACAACGATATTTTTTTCTCGGTCCGCAGAATTTCGTTATATCGAGGTTTCACTGTAAGTAAAGTCGGAAAATTCCCGAGAAACGCAACTCGAACCAATTCCTTCAGGTCTCCGAAATAAGAAATATTTTCCTTCGCTTTCCCATCACGAAAATGGGAGTCACGTCCAGTTCAGAACGAATACAATAAAGACTAAAGGAGAAATCGGACCACATAACACAGTGTGAGAAAAAAAAAAAAAGCAAGAAGGAAAAAACCCCTTTAAGTAAGACAGACGGGACGTAAACATGGATGGAATGAGATGCAGCCTTTACGCTCATTACTCATGGAAATGGCAGCTGCATTAATTAGACTTCATCAACGAAGGCCAATGAAGAAACAAAATTCTCTTTTTTTTCTTTTCTTGTTCCTTAAGTCATTCGACGGAAGAAATTTATTCTATTTTTTTTCTTTTCTTGAAAATAAAGATTCCGTCCTTGTGAAGCGAGTGAAAAAATAAAAATGTCGTCGTTTCCGGTTGATGATGACCACCACTGACTCGTTTTCATTCGAATCCATTCGTAATTTTCCAGTTCGTCCTTTTTTCTTGAATAATTCCACCACCGCAACAACGACACTTCTTTGAAGAACGAAAGCTATTAATGGATACGCGTAACGCTCTCGTCAGTTAAGGTTTATTGCAGTCGTAATTGGAGAGAAGGCGTTCTTATACTCCTTGTTTTCGAGAAACGATATAACACTTACGACAACTCTTCAAGAGGTTGCCGTACATCCATCAAGCGGCCGATTTCACATTTCCGACGCGATTGCGATGATTACGCGTCGGTCATGTCCGGAATATTTGAAATATACGATCCGAAAAATGGAGATTCCAGATATTCTCCTAATTTTTTACTTCAGTGACGGCTGAATCCTTTTAAGCGGTTTTTAAAAATTTTTCTTATTCGAATTATAAATACTGCGTTATTTGAAATTGCGAAACCTTCTCAAATTGCCATCTATTTTCAAGAAGAATTTTTTTCTCCAATTGCGAGCTGATAACTGCACCCCCTCCTCTCCCCAACAAGAAAATTAACTCCACCCATAGATTTTATTTTCCTCACTATGATACAAAAACACCTGCCATGATGTTTGCGGTTTTCTAGGAAGAGAAATATTTTCTTTCTTGAAGAAAAACATTTTTGTATTATTTATACTCAGCGTACGTAGAAACTTTAAAAATTCTTTACCACTTATCCACAAAACTCTTCTGAAGAAGCATTTTACTTACCTCATCCCGAAATTTTGAAACTCTTTACCAACTGATATCCTTAATATTACTAATTTATTACCTTTCAAAAAAGACACAATGAAGCAATATCTTTTTTCAGTCAGTGACATCGAGAGTTTCTTTTGATTTGCTTATTCTCCTCAATCAGTTAAATTATGATTCTATTTGATCTTGCGCATTGCAACATTATATTGATTTTTGATATTTGTACTTATTTGAAAATCATGCAATGCGTATTTCATATAATTTCACTCCTCTTGCTGTTGCCAAAAATACTGCAAATTATGCGAAAGTTTTGTTTTGACATTTGATTTTTTTTTAAACTCCCCCCCCCCCCCTTTTCGTAAAACTGTGTGTGTGCGTTTTTCTAATATTTCGTTTTTCTGTTTTAGTTTGTTGATATTGTTCACTAATAAGCAATTGTGTTCCTTATTATTCATTACGAATTTGCAATGTATCATCCGGGTCTCTAGACACCATGGCTGATTTTTTTTTTTGTCTCATCTTGTATTTATGTTAACAATTAAAAAAACAATAAACAATAAGTAGCTCAAAAAAATTTTTTTTTTTTGAAATGATACAATGAATAGATTTTCTGCAACCATGTTTCGAACTCAAGTGAAGTGTCAAAAAGAACATTCTTCCTAAAACACGTTAGAAGTTTTTATTCGCTTACTTTATTATTAAAGTAGACGTAACTTCGGTTTTAAGCATCGTATAAATAAAGAACTGTTTCGGAATCACAGAAAATGGGGCTTCCATAAAAAATGAAAAAAAAAACACGATGTTATCTTCCAAAATGACGTTTTCAACGCAGTCGGACACCTTAAGAGTCCTATTTGTAGCTTGATGACTCATCTACATGGTCACGCAATGTCATCACCGGTAATTTTTGCTTCATTCGAGTAGATATGTCGGCTAACAGCTGAACATTTACTTACTTGCTAGTCAGCAAGTTCTATCCTCGTTCAATCCCCACTAGAGCGTCCATAGGTTCCGCTCCAGTTATCTTTCAACTGAGCGCGAGATGAATCACGTCATGGAATATATTCTGATTAGATAATTATGTTGAAAATAAATTGATCGATCGACTGGTATTTAAAGCGATTAGTTGGTCATGTTAGCCCTATCTGTGGATGTATCTCTCTGGATTAAATATATTCATGAGCGACATCCACATCTCAGCTGGATGATGGAAGGTAAGGCGGGGTAGTATGAACTGACATCACGAATCACCCGAAACTTTTGCAGGCATCCATGATCGCCCCATAGCCTTTCACAACACGGATACTGCGTATCTAGTGTTGTGTGTGAATTATTAGTGCAGCTATCTATGTTTCAAACTGTGAGTAAAGTGCAATGATTGAATATTCGAACCGCTGTTGGTCTGCTGCTCTCTATTGCAAGACTTCTAACGAGGAGATCAGCTCGCATTCAAGCTTCGAAGATGGGATCCGCAGAACACTAACTTCGGCCGACCAACACCGCCGCGCCTGCGGGAATTTTGAATCCAGCCTCTCGCAATGCGAGTCCATCAAAATTCCCATACGGCCGCACAGAAGCTATACACGGAGGCTAATATTTGGGTCTTACTCCTTATATCTCTCTCAATAACACCCCCTATTGTGTTGAATGGAAAAGATATCAGTTATCCTCGAGGCCCCAGCCAAGCCTCTTCATATCATCCCCCCATTTGGCCACAAGTCGGTCTCATTGGGCCAGGTGCAATGTCTTGCTACAGGTTATAGGTCACCTGTAGGCACTCCACTCTGAGATAGGCATCTTTCGATGGCGAGAAGCAATGCTTGATGCAACGAGGAATCCATGCAGGGTCCAGGTGAATTTTTTTCACATTTCGGCGTTGTGTCTATCACATCTTTTTATGGAATTCAACAAGATGTCGAATTATCAACGGATGATATCGGATAGCCAGTGTTAATATGGCTGGCAATATTTCAAGAAAACATTCAAAAAAATCGGAATAAAAACATTAAAGTTTCTTTTAACTTCTATTAAATTCAGATAGAAATCTAATGTTTCAATTTTTTTTCTTCCAAAACAAAAAACCGAAAAAGAAAAACCAGAGCAGAAGAAAAGCTTTCCATAAATTAAAAGGGGATTAGGAACCTTTTCTTCAAAAACAAAGGGAAAGTGGGGAACAACTTCAAACACTTTTCGCAACAGCAAATGTTTATTTGCCGAATGTTTTTCATATTGTTTTTTGTGTTTTTTTCCCCCTTCTCTCGAAATGTTTCGGATCCGCAATTAAAAACTGCTTTAAGAGTAAGAAAGAAAAACGATTAAACTTTGTTTGTGGGAGAGTCTTTGAAGATATCAAAAACTAGAGAAGAATAAACATTAGCCAGATTTAAAACATGGTCAACACACACACACACGCAAAAAAAAATCATTCTTTCAGGTACAAACTCGGGGGGAAAACTACATATTATGCAAATAACTTCCGTTCACTTCCATCAGGAAGCCATTAAACACACTAAAGGGCCATTGAATCAGGGACACTTACCTAATAACGAGTGGAACCAACTAAAGCATACATGCTCAATCCATAGCCGCAAGCCAAATGTGGCCCTCCGAGTCATATGATGCGGCCCGCGACCTCGAACATAATTTTGAGAAAATGAACTAAACGGCACATTTACTGATCAATCAAGTGACGAGCTGTACAGTTCCAGATCACTCAAGCGCCCCGCAGAACATTTACACATTTCTAAGTGACCGCCAGCACAATTACTAAAAATTACTTAAGTAATACACGACAAAGTTCCAGATCACTCAAGTGGCCCGCGGTACATTCACAGATCACTCAAGTGACCTGCGACACATTTACTGGTTACTTAATGACCTGCAGTACATTTTCATACCATTTAATTAAGTGACCCGCGACACGTTTTCAAAATAATGAAGTGGTTCGCACGCTCCCTAAAGGTTTTGCCATCGGCTGCCACACGATGAAGCGTGGGTTAAACAAGTGCACGGAAATGTGCCGATGACACATTTCCTGTCAAGCATCAAGCTCTATGGCTGCCTCTAATTCAAGCATTTCTCCACAATTTTCTCAACAGGCTAAATAAAATTCAAGACCGTTATTTGATCTTCGCTTGAACTGTTCTCTGAGATCACAGTGGAAGAGTGGAAACACCACCACAAAACCTTCAGAAAGGTTTTCATTCAGCTCGAACTAGGATCCGATCGAGTCTGAGCTTCTAGATTGCCAATCAATTTCAAAAAAGTTATTGGCAAAAACAAAGTAAAATAAAAAAGTAATATGAGCAAGTGAAAAAGTTACAACATTGAAATGCTCATCGAACTAGCAGTTCATATGCTGACAATTGGCGTTAATATTTACGTCTTTACGTCGTGCATACGGTGTCCCTTTGGTTTTAACCATTATTCGACTGGTTATCAATCCCAGCACATGCGCGGCCTACTACTACTTAACCGTACATATTCCTCTGCGGAATTTCTAACGAATCGGTCCATTCCGGAATGTGTGTTCTGAGTATATGTGTGGTGCTAAAGCATTTATGTTGTCAGAATTATGATTGTTTTGTTTTTTATAGTGCAGCCCTCTGACTTAGCAGCTGTGGTGAAGTTGGTTTTTGTGGTTCCCAATTTTGAGACGTGAATGCGAGAAGATCCCTCTATTGTTGAAAAGTCTCTCCACAGAGAACAACAGGCCTACAAATAGGACAAATATTCGAACATTACACTTTACTCACTTCACTTCTGAAGTATAGACATCAGCACTGAAAAATCAGACACAACACTATATACGCACTCGGAGACTTCAAGGTACACACACATTCACATTTCCAGCACAACTCATTCTGTAGTAAATTCCCTATGGTGATAGACCGGAGTTGTACTCGGTTTGAAAAAAAAAGGAAGAAGGCCCTCTGTCTCTCCCATATTTTGAAGTAAAAATGGTGAATGCCTGGATTTTCATGTTATTTAAGTACCGTGTTGAACATGTGCGTGCTCTCTGCAAAGAGACTTTTTCACATAGGAGCGGCAGCCATTTTCACCTTCAAGTTGGATTACCACAGAAAACCAACTTCAGCCGACCACCACCACTGTGCCGTCAACAGAGTTCGAATTTGGATTCGATGACAACCCAGAAAGATGTCCGTAACAACGCATAGCGGCAAGTGCATGACCTGCATTGCGACGCGCGATACGACTTAATCACTCGATGCCATAATCCAATTTGCAGTTTGCCTAATGGAGCCGATATTCTAGTATTGTGATGAGGCCTGGGTACCACTCGGCTTTTTCTCCATTTCCCACTCTTTTCGCATCTCCCACATATCCATGTGATATATTTTTCTCCCAATTAACTCAAATTAATTTCGGACATTAAATAAACTGCCCCTTAAGAACTTGTTATCTAGCCACGATAGAAAGCATCTAAATCACGAACTTCACCTACTCTGTTAGTCAAAAAAACTGATTGAAGACAACTCCGAAACTGAGTATACACAATATTTACGATAGCATCAACTCCGCATGCGCTACAAGATATCCCATCATAACCGTGCACACATATCCCTGATCCCATAGTACTTCCACCTCTAATTCATCTTAAAAAGTGTTTGGAGATGACCCCTCAAACCATGAAAATAAAAACAACTCAAACTAAAGAAATAAGAACTATCGAAGATCCAGAAAAGAAAAGAAAAAAAGGAATCTTTAAAGAAAAAATGAATAAGGGGGGAAAAAATAGCATTATCTCCATTACATTCTTCTCATAACATCAGATACACGAACCGTTTCTATTAGAGATAAAAATCTCTTGCCTTCTTATACTTATCGTAATATTTCCTCTTTATTCGGTTTTGAAAATATTTTGGTATCTGTTCAAAGTCCTGTCAGTGTAATGTGTCAGGAAAGAAAAGAAAAGCAGATTATTTCTCTCGTGGAGATTCTTGAAGTAAATGAGGCAACAAGTAAAGCATCTTGAGACGTTCTTATAATGATTCGGGCGGGAGGGGGGTGGCGCAGAACCTACAAGATGCGTAGGATCTCAGTCTCGGGGAAATCACTTCGGTCGCACTTACTTCATTACGATACGAACCATTTCGCGCGATGCTTCCGAAGATAAAGGGATTTAGATTCGATTTTTTTATACGACACTGATATAGGCGCGTGTCTATTGGTTTACGGGATGCAAAATGAAGTCTTTCTATTATATGTTACTGCCAAAGCCCGAAGTGCGGCCGACTCGCGGAGTATCCGGCCAATTCGTGAAGTTGCCGTGGATCCCTGGCCAAAGTTCGATGTGCTTATGTGAGACGGTCCGGTAGGCATCAAATGTATTTTTTTTAATCGCCAACGAGTGATACATGGATATGTAAACTTAGTTGCTGAATTAATTAGTTCTATGTGACAAGAGAGCAAAAATAGAAATTTGAGACAAAATTGTAAAACTATTAAAATATAGATCCTTCAAATTCAAATACTTTCCTTCAAATTTTGAAAGAAAAATGATTACCGCATAGTGACTGCGTGGTTTGATGGGTTGCCATAACTAACGGGGACGCAATTATTACAGAAAAATACGTCAACTTGGTGATGGCCACGAATTTTTTTTTTGATTTGGACAGGGATATCTGGCCACTACGCAAACTAGCTGGCTTCTAAACGACAGAGCATCTCGTCCTCTGAGGAACTTCTAACGAATTGGTACACGTTTGAATGTGCGTGTACGTGTAGTGAGCCTGAAGTGTTTGTTGTGAAAGTTTGTTTCTGTGTAATGATTGCTATGTGTAGTGCCGCCATCTGCTTCTCTAACTATGAGCGAAGTGTAATGATTGAATAATTGTATCGTTGCGTTGTAGGCTACTACTACTAAACCAGACATGCACCTCGTCCATATTCCTGTGTGGAACCTCTAACGAAGTGGTACATGTTGGAACGTGTGTGTATGCCTAGTGCACCTTCCGTGAAGTTTATTATTATTCTGTTTGTTTCTGTGTTATGCGTAGTTCTGCCATCAATTTTTTAAACTATGAGTTTTTCCTCAACTCACAGTGCGTGAAATGTAATGAATGAACAATTATACCGTTGTAGGCCTGTTGCTCTCTGCGGTGAGACTTTTTAACGGGGAGATCGGCTCGCATTTGCATCTCGAAGTTGGGAACCGCAGAAAACCAACTTCAGCCGATCACCATTGCGGCGACGATGGGGTTTGAACCCGGATCCTCGCGATGCGAGTCCGTCACTATGACCACTCGACCACCACAGCGACGTTGCGTTGTAGGCTGGTAGCTCTCTGTGGCGAGATTTCCAACGAGGAGATCGGCTCACAAACTGGCTGGCAGACCAAAGCTCGAAATTCAAACACTGGCTAGCCAATTAAAAACGAAACTGGCAAATTCGGGAACTACCTAATTTCAGGCTTTGGCAATAGCATGCAAGGAGATTAGGAAACAGAATTCGGCAAACTGAAAAATAAATTCAGGCATACGATAACATTCACATAGGAACATAGGTGCGCAAACACGATCCAGGGCCGCTACGGGGAGTTGTTGCGTCACACACGTTTAAAGCAATCCCGAACTCAGCAAGCATGAAGCGGCGAATTCTGACAGAATAAATATGTTGGGGGGGGGGGGGGGCACACATAACAGTCAAACCTCGTTAGTGCGACACCCGGTTAACACGTCACTCCGCTTACGGGATCACTTTTTGGAAATTCCTATTATCCTCAGGCAGGAAATGGCACAGCTATGGCTTACTCCGTTTAATGAGTCACTCCGCATATCGTCATATTTTTGCTCTCCCAAGAGTGACTCATTAACGAGGTTTGACTGTACTTAGAACACACATTATGACATGTGCCGATTCGTTAGAAATTGCGCAGAGGAATGTGTACGAGAGGTGCATGTACGTATACGTAGTAATAGCAAACATGCTGTCCATGCGAAATTTCCAATAATCCATAGATGCCGGAATGTGCGGTCTGAGTGTATGTGTGACCAATGCAAATTTTTAGATACTAGTGTGACCTAGGATTTATCAAGGTTTGGCGTATAAAAAATAAATTTTGAATTCTAATACGTAAGCAGAACTTTAAGAAATAAATAATAAATTTGGGATTCATCTGTATTTTAGACACTTTTAGTAGTAATTGGTAGCGTGTTTCTATGATGAACCGTCTTGAAGGATGACTCTCTTTGATAGTAAATCTTTTGGACGATACTCGGAATCGTATTTACAGGGGGGTTTAGCGGGCTTATAGCCCAGAGCGCAAGTTCGGAGAGGAGGTAAATTTGAGTAATGAGTGGTCAGAAAATTAGCAGAATGGGAGAAGCGCAACAAAAGTTTTATGGTCACAGGCGGTATAACCACAAATCCGCCTCTGCATAGAGAGCAAGAGACTAGGTCAGTGAGTGACCAAAAAAAAAAAACGACCACGAAAGTGTGAAAGTGACAAGAAGAGTGATCTAGAGTGTGTGTGTAAAAGCATATGGATGACCAAAACAGTGTGCCAGCATAAGAGCCACCTAAAGACTGATAGAGAAGGGGGGGGGGGGACCAGGTCGATGAATGACCGAAAGAGCTAGGGCATGTGCAACCATGTGAGCGATCAAAAAGTGTGTAAGCATGAGAGTGACCTGAAGAGTGAGGGACCAGATCAGTGTGTGATCAAAGTGTGACTTATAGAGTGTGTAAGCGTAGGGGGGACCAAGTCAATTAACAACCAAAAGAGTTACCAAGAAAGAGTGCAAGCATGTGAATCACCAACAGAATGGCTTAGAGTAATACTAAGCTCAGCGAGCGACCAAAAGAGAAAACTAGAGTGAATGTAAGCATGGGAGTGACCTAGAGAGTGAGGAACCAGTTCAGCGAACGACCAAAAGAGTGATAAAAAATTATCAAAAAAGTGTTCAGGCATGAGAGGGAGCAAAAGAGTGGCAGACACAGAACCGTATTCACAAGGGCTAGCCTTACGGCGGCAAATTTGAGGATAGAGTAGTCAAGAAAATTGAACAAGAATGGGAGAGAAACGACAAAATTTGCGTAGCCCACAGACGGCAAAACGATAAATGAGCCTCTGACGATACTAACAACTCGTAGTTTTATCCAATACTAATGATAAAAGATTCATCAACGCTACCTGAATCGGGTATCCAAGGAATCCATCTTGGAACAGATGACTCTTTTTTTCTCCCCCCCCCCCCCGTCGAATATGGAAGCCTTGACATTCTTTCGCCCGAACGATTTGGCAGCACCAGTTTGGTGGGATAGAATAAAAATCTTACGATATATTATATAGAGAGATTTTCCTTTACGTATCATGTAATGAAGAGGTCGAAGTAAGTCGATCGTGTGTGTCATCACCTCTCTCTAAGATGGTCAGCTGCTTCTGACATAAGGATCTTAAGATAGAGACAAAATCGTGTACGAGGTTGGACACAACGACGACTGAGTTTTTATCTCTTTAAATTCACGATGAAATTTATCGAAAAGGCCATCCTAAAGAATTCGAGCGGGCCCCGGGCAAAAGTGTTTCCTCTAGGGTCACTTCCAGTTTTAGAAAGAAAAAAGTGTATTTTTCAGTGTTAGAACATTCAATCGAATTATCAATAGCAAAATTTAAGGAAATATTAAAGTAAAAAAATATCAAAAAAATTAGATTGAATGAAAAAAAAAATGGACGTCCTAATTTTATCCGGCTCCTGAAACCATTTATGTCACCCGTTAAGACGTCATATATGGGCATTTATTTTTTGCGTTTAAAAAGTCTATCAGCCGTATATAATCAACAAAAGAAATTGTTTTTCTGTCAATTATTCACTTTTAAATTAATAAATTCACTTTTAAATTAATAAATTCACTTTTTTTACATGTACAAACGGGATGTACAAACTTTTTGGTTTTAAGGCCAATTTAATAATGCAAATTCATTTTTTGAGCAGTATAGAAGCCGAATTAGTACTTGGACATTAAGGGATATTTAGATAGAGCTGAATATATAGAAAAATATAGATGAATATGTAGAGATGAATATATAAGTAGAAAAACCAATGAAAGTTCAGATTCCATAAAAAATGAGGGGCCTATATGATTCCACTTGGACCCTTACCAGCGACATCGGAATCGGGGTTGCTGGGTCCGAGAACCACCCAGAATTTACTCATAAACTAATCTCTTCCATCAGCGTTTCTCAGCCTATGGTACGCGACGATGTAGTCCGTAGGCAGACATAAAAATTTATTAAAATTATTAAATTAAATTTTAAATTATATTTTATTAAAATTATCCACCCGATGGTATTGATGTTAGTAACATCCATATGGATTCAAATAATGTTATACCTCATACTGCTCACCATACATCATCAGGGAAGAATGTGCAGGAAATTGTGATCCTAAATACCGGATATCATTAACTTTTGCCAAAAAATTGTAATTTATTGCTTTAGATGCAATTTGCTAATTACTGCTAAAATTGGTGAAGGGTATGGAAGTAAAGTGCTGCAACAAATCGAACTTTACAAAAATGCACGAAGAAAATATTCAAAGTCTGATGACGCCAGAACTTTGCCACTGGACTTATCACGTTGCCGAGATCTCTTCCAGCCCAGCTTGGTGTAAAAATTCTGATGACCATATTTCATTGCGAAAAATACGGTAGACTGGGATCTTAATACGTAAAATACGAGACATAACCAATTATTATAAAAAAAATTGCCAAAAGTAATTTTAATTTATTATTAATATACACCATTAGAATCACCGATCGTGATTAAAATTACGGAAGACTTGCGGAAAAAACGTTACACTTGACAAATATGTGAGATAAATATTTTATACAATTTTTGCCATAAATTATCATATTATAATTTATATTATGAAAACACCATGTGTGTCTGTTTTACGAATTTAGTCATTTTTTTTCAAATTCAAATAAGTATCGTTGAAAAATGAGACTAAAAAAAAAGTCGGAAAAACGAAAATTACAAGTGTGTATACGGGACACAAGCGTGATCCGTCAAATGGTTTTCAGGAAGGTTACGAAACACTGTCATACATGAAACTCAAGATGATCATCCACAGGTCTGAAACACTTCAGACGTCACTTGAGTCTTTGTCCAACCTAGACGACTTGTATATAAGCCTATCAACATTCATTCATTTGGAAAGTTCATCAGCTATGATCAGCAGAAAAACAATTTTATTTCTTATACAAACGGTGTTTTTTCCCCTTCATTAGATGTAAAAAAACAGGGCTTGACAAATCTAAAGAAAATTAACCCTTTAAGAGGCAATTAGAAATCCCTTACTCCCACCTCTTAAAAATGTCATGTTTTCCAATTAAGTACGTTCTCTTCCGATTTTCAATAAGTGCAAATTAAGGGGTTTTGGAGAAAAGTTTTTCATTGCGAAATCATTTTTACAAAACATCTGGGCTCGCCAATGCTAAAATAAAAGGATTTTATGGGAACAAGATATCTCGTCATTGCCGCTTAAAGGGTTAAGGAACCAGCCAAATTTCGTAGGAGCCAAGCACGATTTTGTTCTCAATAAAAATGTTCTTGAACAATTTTTTCTCGACTTTTCCAGGACTTTATATCCTCTTTCTATGTTAGAAGACAGTTTGTTTTGAAATCATACAATTTTGAGTCATTTAGACCTATAGACTCCAATTTAGCAATCAGAGATAGAACGAAATTTTCAGGCTCAAATACCAATTTTAAAGTCACCGTGGCAACCTAGCACTTGGGATTTGTCAATCCCTGCAGTAAAATATATTTATATTGTTCGGCGGGAAGGAAAAAATTCTGGAAAGGACCACATTGGGCTCGCGAACAAAGGTTCATGCACCCATGTTTTGTAAGGACTTTCGAAACTAACATCTATTTGCTTTTATAATTAAAATAACGTGTTCAGAATGAAATATTATTATTAAAAAAAAAAGAGGATTATATATTTTTCCGGATCTAAATCTGGTGAAATCGGCTTTAATTGGAGCTTAAGAATTTAATCATAGAGTAATAATACAATGCTTTTGTTATAAGTTGACAGATTTCCTTGACCAACACCTCATCATGTTCCAGCCAACTGCGGAACTAATTCGGATTAATGGAGAGCTGACGCTCTGACCACGTGCAACGCACGTCCCTTTGCTGTCAATGACTTAATCACCCGAACGTAAGTGAGATAATAAAAGACTTATTCGCTTTTTTTGTGTGTGAAAAAGAAAAATGATAATAAGTCTCCATAGAAATCCGATTAGCTCTTCACCGAGGAAGAGGTTCCAGAAATGGGTCTCCATGGATGCGAATGAGTCTTCAATTATTCGCAAAGGAAGAGGTTTCAGACGTTTTCTTCGCATACAAAAAAAAAAAAAAAAAAAACCATGCATAAAAAGAAAGAGAGGTTAAAGATGCAAAAGAAGGAAGAGGTTGATTGAGGTTTTTTTAGGGATTTGTGTCTAACGGCAGTAATTCTACAACCTTCTTCTCGGACAGGGGCAGTTGTACCCTTATAGAGGAGGTATATAATGTATTTTCCTTTATTCCTCCAACAAAGGTTTTACTGCTGGCAAAACCAGTCAATCAAATCTATGCAGATTTGATGACTGGTCCAAATCCCAACAACATGGATTGACAAATTGGAAAAGAATCTAATCGCCAACTGAATATTTTAGAGCCCAAGTGTGCATTTTTTCTCCAGAACTGGTAATCACGCGTGGAAAATTACTGGCACCAGTACCAATGTTTTAGTCACCATGGCGACCTGAAGCTCAGAATTTGTCAAGTCCCTGTTATACAACGATATAAAACGTTTTATATACATAGAGTGTTTGCCGACTGTTCAGTTTTGGTGAATTGGGGAAGAACAGCAGAACAATTCGGAATTTAATATTTTATAGGCGTAGACCATAATCTCCCAAACTTTTTGTTCTATCGCCCCCTTCATCAGGAATTTTTTCCTCTCGTCGCCCCCCAACTCAAGTAAACCCATAGGATCCTATGTTAAATCAGTAGGTTCTATCGCCGCCTTGGACCATTCCATCGCCCACCAAGGGGCGATATTGCCCACTTTGGGAAACACTGGCTTAGACGAATTCAAAAAATACACAGAAAATTTTTTTTCATGAATTACTTGTTCGATGTTGCTGAATCAGAAAAAGAAAGCAAAATAAATAAAAAGAATGGAAAATCAAATCAAACGTTATAACGAAGATTTTTCTTGTTGGGGGTTAACGTCGAATATCGTATTTAAAATAAATGAAAATCAAATATTTTCTGTGCAAGCCAACAGAACTACAACATTTTCTTTTCAACATTAAAAATACATATCCTAAATGAGCAGTTCTCGACAATTTAACTGGACCGCACCCCAAATGAATTTTTGTTCACACCCTCTCAACCTCAGAATACAAATTGCATTCTAACAACCCTGTGTGTGCGCAACGGTAAATTCTTCATTGGATATCAATCGTGCGCGTACACACTCTTGTGTGGTTATCCTTTGAAAGTAAAACATAAATCCAGGAAAACCAAATTCTCACGAATACCACCAAGCGTGGATCTTGGTCGAGATGTTAGGAGGGGTGATTTATTGTTTAGGTTCATTGAATCGTCGCGTATTTTACGAGACGGATAAATTTGTCCCTCATTTTTGGCTCTTGGGGAGTGACGGGGGCATTGTTCGCCTCTGAATCTGCGCATGAGCCAAGGCAGACTCCTCCAGCTGCGTACAAAGCCCAGGCAGATATTTTTAGTTACGAATGGAGATTCCATCGGCGGCACATAAAGCCGAAGCAATATCTTCTGCTACGAATGAAGTGGACACAGACACCTTTAGTTTAGAATGAAGTGGAGGCAGGGATCTCTTCAGCTGTGAACGAAGCGGAGGCAAATATTTCCATCTGAGAATAGAGCGGGCATCTATAACTTCGAATGGAGCAGAGGCAGACATCTTTAGCAGTGAATGTAGCCTAGGCAGACGTCTCGAGCTGCGAATAAAGGCAAGGCAGATATGCCCATCTGGAGCGGAGGCAATCACCTCTTGCTTCGAATGGAGAGGAAGCAGATATATCTTGCTTTAAATGGAGTGACGGTACACATCTCACGGTACAGTTTCGAATAAAGCAGAGGCAGACATCTTCAGCTGCGAATGAACAGGAGGCAGAGACACACCATCAGCTTCGAATGTAGTGGAAGTACAACAGAAACGGCTACTTGCCCACAGAATAAAAGAAAACAGATTGCTATACGCACCGGGAGTCCCACACCGAGGGGTTAGCGCAGCAATCTGTTGGTGGAAATAAAACACTGCCATTCGGAATCGGCAGTCAAATGTAGGTCACGGTCTAATTAGCCCTCGTGTGCAGAAAATGATAGTGGTGCGTCGAAAAATTATCAATGAACAGACACCTTCAGCTGCGAATTAAGATTGGAATTGAGTGGAGTCATCAGCGGCGAATGAACCCGAGGCAGACACCATCAACTGTGAATGCAGTGGTAGCAGACACGATTACGTTCGTTAAATCGTCCAGTATGTTACGGGACAGATCAGAAGTAGTCTTAGTACAGAAAATTTTTTACCCTACAAAATTTTTTACTTATAGAGTTGACTCTTCAGAGAATTTTTCAACGAATGAAATTACAAAAAAAAAATAATTAAAATAATAAATGTTTGTGTGAGTTAATAAATCCAAAAAAAAAATCTAATCGGGGGGGGGGGGGGGGAAGAGCACATTAAATATCTTGGAAATAACGCTTCGATTCCAGCCTAGGGCTAAATATTCCCATGATTCGGTGCATTTTGTTAATTTCAGGATTTCCTCAAAATAAAATTAACGGTAAAATGAAAAATTATCGATTGAAATAAGGATTTCCGAGAAAAAACTCGAGAAGAAGAGTAGCCCTACAATTGGGTGTATTTCCACTGAGGCATTTGCCCTTGTTGGTAGGAGGGGGGGGGGGTCTCATACTTCCTTGAAGCAGGTCCCGTCAAGTCAAAATTGGATTCTAATGGTATACGCAAGACTTTCAAGCTTACTTGTCTTATCGTCCCTCGTTTAAGTAATTTTTTTCCCCCCATCGCTCCATTACTGAGCACACCTATAGCACAGGTTCTTAAACTTTCTCAGCTGCGACCCAAAATCAACAACAACGTGAGCTGTGGGAATGTTTGTTTTTCGAAATGAGTGAAACCAGTAACACAATAAGTACATTTATTTATTTATTTTTAATTATTTTATAATAACGTGATCATCGCGTATTCCCAACAGGCTCTATGCGGATTCAAATGACTCACCTAGTAAGCCCCCTGCGAATCAAGTTTGGGTCGTGATCCATTGCTCAAGAATACCTGGCTATAAGAGGGTTTGTACGACCCATTCTGGAATAAAATTTTTCTCGTGACCTATAGCTCAAGATTACTCGGCTGTATAAGAGGGTTTTAACGACCCATCTCGGATGCCACTGTAAATCAATTTCTGGTCGTGACCCAAGCTCAAGAATCCCCGGCTACAATACAAGAGGGTTTGCACGACCCATAGCTGAAGAATCTCTGGCTGAAAGTAAGATTCATAGGTGGATAGGTGGAGACGTGAAAGTCTTTGGGGGGGGGGGGCCACGTTGATCATAGGCGTAAGCATAATTTTCACAAGGGGGAGGGGTTTACGTTTTTTCCTGCAAAATAACACGATAATCTCGGCTTGGGGGGTTAGATCTCACAACCCTCCCATATGCGTACGCTAATGACAATGATAATTGCTGGGGGCATGATGAAGATGATGTTAATTCATATATATGCATATACATTAATTACATCAGTCGGCTTCACTTTTGACGCTGGAGGGTTATCGCCTTTGACGCCGCCCCCCCCCCCCCGTATTTCACCCACGAGTAGATTTGTGTATGTGTAAGTTGTACACGTTTCGTTTTGAAAAGACATCGCGAATAAAGTTTCCGGCGTGACTCATAACTCAAGAATACTCGGCTGTGAGTTATGAGTGGGTTTATATTATACGACCCATATCGGAAGCCCCTGCAACCAAAATTTAGGTCGTGACCCATAGGTTAAGAACATCCTGATTTATAGGATTCAATGTTTTATCTGTTGCGCTTCTACACCCCCCCCCCCCCGCGCTCTTCCGGTCAGTTTCATCCTTAAGGAACAATATCACCCACTTTGGGAAACATTGGTATAAGTCTTTACCTTCATTGGTGGGGGTTGGTATATACTTTTTCATGAAATCTACAATTAAATTTACTTTTTTTTTTGTTATACATACTTCGCAATGAAATTATACACAGCGTTAGGATATTTTTCACACATTGATGAATATTTTGAAGCAATTTTTTACTTGATTTATGTTTTATTTCGCAAATTATTTTATTTTGATTTGATTATATTAGTTAGAAATCACTGGCGATGTGCACGATTGCACCTGCCCACGAATAAAAGTTTGTATTTGCTGTCACCAATGTCCGACGATGAAATTTTAATATTCAATAAATCTCCGGAGGCAGCCCAGCTCCCATGGGACAATATGCTTAAATCACCCTGTGTGATAAAGCCTGGGTGTCTGTCGGTTCTTTCGGTTCGCGGTAAACTCTCAATTTAATTGCGTGATCTGGAACAGTGCTTCAGGTCACTTGAGTGATCTGTAAATGTGCTGCGGGCAACTTAGGTGATCTGGAAATGTGTGCCACGAACCACTCAATTGAAGAATGCGCCGCTGACCACTTGGTGATTCACACAGTTATCTGCAACTGCACCACAGGCCACTTAAGTAGTCTGTAAATGTGCTGCGGGTTATTTAAGTTATCTGGGGGATGTGCCGCGGACACCTTGAGTGATGTGGAACCTCACCGCGTGTCACTCAAGAGATATAATATTATACATTGATATTTGCCGTATGCCTGTAAAGGTGGGGACGGCCGAACTTATTCATATACATTGATATTTAAAAAAAAAAACAATTTTTTAATCACTAACACAAAGTTTTTTAACACTAACAGAATACACAACAAATATTTCATGCTAAAAGAAAGAAACATAGAGATCAATTTCACGGGTTATCAATGGAGGAGCTCTCGGAAACAGCCGGGACTTTTGAGAAGAAGAAAAAAAATCAGTTAAAAATAAATAAAAACGCATATAATGACATCTTCCGTAAATTACAGTATCGTAAAAACTCACGATGAAAAAAGAAATTAGCGGCCAGTACGTGATTCGAACCAATGGTCATCAGAGCGTTCAAAGACACGCTCTGCCGAAACGAATGCAGTTTTTTCCCCCATATTATTACAGTATTATTATTATTATCATTACGCATTTGAAGCTCGAGTTCAATATTTGGAAAGAAAGAAACAAGTGCTGGGAAAAGAATTTAAAAAAAAAACAACAATGTTTAAGTGATTCATTCTCTTCTCTGTGACCCCCATCACTACTTAAATTACTACTTGCACTATATTATCATCATACAATTTACATTTTTTCTCTTTTTATGCTTTTTCCTTAGCATCGGGTCTATCTCTATCCGTCTTTTTTATGTACATCTCTATGGAAGGTGAAGCCGACCTAAAGGATTAATTTCCAGAACTTCCGCTGTTTTTATATAGGCCGCTGTGTAGTTTACTCTAGGCCGCACAAGCCAAGCATGGCATTCTAAAAAAAATAATTTTTTTTTGTTTGAGTTGTACCTCATACCCCTTGTCTTATTTCGAAATAATATTTTTGTGAGCATTATTCATCAAAATAATGGTGCTGAACATTAATGTTTCACCAGTAACGAGAAAAAAAAAATTTGTTTTGAAGCCGAATCGATACGGCTGCAAATTTGGACATGCATACAAATGTTAGACTTCCAATTGTGAAACAGCCTATCGGAGTATTATTGCCTAAACTTATAAAAAAAAGATGGGAAAATGAATGATTCGCAATTGGATTCGTCTTCATGAAATCAATCCCAACAGTTTTCAACCAAGTACCGTGTGATCCTCTTGCTATCCTGGGATTATTTAAGGGGGCCACGGATGAAAATCAAGTGGAAGGAGAGCATTGACCGGTGGTCAAGGGGGTCCAAACACAGCTGGAAAAACCGTGAGACATTCGGACTGTGTCGCAACAAGCAACGTAAGCACTTCAGCCCTCGGGGGAACACGGGCTTCTCCGGCAAACCAGAATTCACATTAATGGTGCCAAAGATTACATAGCGAGCGTCGTTATGAAAATTATGTAAATCGAAGAATCATGAAAGAATCGAAGTGTAACGGGCACCAAAAAAAGAAATAACTGTAGGAAAGTATGTAAAATCAACTCGCGAAAAGTATCAATTAAGACTGTTTAATAATTTTCGTTACCTATGTAAGGCTCAAAGGGTGTAGTACCTTATCCCGTACACCAACTATCATCAATGCATATAAATATGGTTGAATTTGTCTAAACAAGATCTATATGTTTTGAAACATATAGATCAGTGCAATCTGTATATAACGACACTCTGGTATCAAAAAGAAGTATCGTTGTGGGGGGGGGGGGGGGGGAAGAGAGAGATTTTCGTTATATTGAGATGCAACAAGTGCCACCAAATTTATACTGCTGTTGACATCTCTTCAGAATTGGTACTCTTTTAGTACCCCGTAAAATACATATGTGCATATTTATTCGCAGCAAAAAATTCTAATTAGTTGATGAACAAAATTCAGTTATTTATTCCATCCTGTAAAGTGGTTTTCCCTCACTGCACTTTTTTTTACTACACAAAAAGTACCTTCACGGCAACTTCATTAGCACTTTCGCAGGGTAGATAATACAAAATACCGATGTCATTAAACACCTTCGTAAAAACAAAAACCGGTGAGTAATTTAAAAATATATTGAAAGTTACTTTGAGTGAAATATAAAAAATACCGAGTTGTAGCGGTTTCAAAATATTCTCAAAAAATACGTAATAAAGGGATTTATCGTAGTAAAGGATATCGTTGAGATTTAGACCTTAGACTATAAAAGTAGTTCCAAACACGATTCAAAAAACATCGCTGTAGAGGGATTCATCGTTGCAGCGAGGCTTCACTTTATAAGCGTTCAAGTTGGTTTATCCTAGATCCGTTACGCCCAATTTCTCAGAAATGCTTTCCGTTCAATCAGGCCAATTAAACGACGTCTTTATACGTGAATGGTAGAAATGATCTTGATAGGACTATGCAGCGCTCGAAATAATCTCGCGTTGAAAATGCCACTGACGAGATTTAATTAGATTTCGATTCAAGAACTTTAATTTATTCTTGGAATTTAACTAATGATTTTGTAGTACTGAACATCATCGATGAAAATTCCACTGATCCTTCAAACACTGGAATTCTAAATTAATCAATTTAAAATAAGCATCTAATTAATTAATTTCCGTACAAAAGTAAAAGGAACGAGGGAAACGAAATCTAATTCATGAAGCGACTAGAAGCAAATAAAAATGCTCAAGAAAAAATAGAAACATCGAAAATTTCCTCCACCCTTTTCAACATTTTCGACAATAAATGTACCGGAAAAAAAATTCACTTCTGTTTGCGTTTGTATTGAAATCTACGGATGAGATGACATTTTAAAAGTATCGGGAATTCTATAAAAAAAAGGAAAAAAACTTTCCCATCTCTGGTATGAATCATCATAATAATCATAATCTTTGTGGATAGATGTTTTTTTTGGTCCTGAAGACGTACCACGTGACAAGAAAGAACTCGGGCGTGACTATGAATGAGACTCAAGAAAATGATATTTTCTTTCCTCATTTCTTTTCTCTATTATCAATGGAAAGTTGGAGGGAAAAAAAATTTCGTTGGAGGACCCCCGTTATCATCGTGACAGATTGTGGAGCATTTTTATTTCTTCTTTTGGATGGGAAATCACTTCCAAAGTACCCAGTACTACTGTACGTTCAAGTGGGACAACCGCATAGCAACTGAATCGGAATTCGGTTTTGGCATTACACCTAGCTAATTGTTAGTGACATAAAGCATGGACGAGACCCGAGCCCGTGATGTATGTATTTGATTTCGATCAGTGACGTTATAACGGGCGAGTTAACATGTCCGGGCCCCAGAGAACCAATTAGAACACAAGGAAAGATCTTGTACTAAGTACTAACGTCGTTATTCCTGGATTGTTACCATTTCTCAAATTCTTTTCTCATTATTCTTGAATTTTTATCGTTTCTCAAATTCTTTTTCTCGTTATTCTTTAATTGTTATCATTTCTGAAACTTTCCCTGAATATTGTTATCATTTCTGAAACTTTTCCTGAATATTGTTATCATTTCTGAAACTTTTCCTGAATATTATTATCATTTCTGAAACTTTTCCTGAATATTGTTATCATTTCTGAAACTTTTCCTGAATATTATTATCATTTCTGAAACTTTTCCTGAATATTGTTATCATTTCTGAAACTTTTCCTGAATTTTTATCATTTTCAAAATTTTTCCCGAATTGTAATCGTTTTTGAAATTATTTCAATTATTCCACATAATATTTTTCATTATTTTCCGAATTTTTATTATTGCTGAATCCTCATCAAGATTCTGACTCTTTCTCTACTTCTAGATTTTCGTAAATTTTTGAATGAAAATCTGCCACTTTCTATTGAAATGATAGAATTCAATATATTTAATGATAGATAGAATTTGAAAATTCTATCATTAAATTTTAAAATCGTTTCTGATAAATTTTGAATTTTTACAGGCTTATTATTTTATTGGCTAATTATTTTTTTTTACTCAAATCTAAAATGACTTTTTCAATAATCCGAAATTTTCGTTCTGTTCCAACTTTTATTTCTGAATTTTTTTCATTAATTCTACGATTTTTTCATTAATATTCTACTATTCTTTTTACATTAATTGCACAATTCTTTTTACATTAATTGCACAATTCTTTTTACGTTAATTCAACTACTAATTTTTTTCAGTTATTCCATAGTAATTTCTTTCATTTATTTTTCATGAATTCTTCAATTATTTCTTTCAATAGTGTTACAATTCTTTCACAAATTTAGAACTTTAATTATTATTTTTTCTGTAATTCTGAAACAAGAAGTCCTGATTTATATAATAATGCCGAAATAATTTCCTCCTTTATATCTAAAATCGTTTCGTTCAGTTTCAAAATCATTTCATTATTCAATTCTGAAATTACATTTCATTTTTTAATCACGAAATTTATTCTTTCATTAATTCTGAATTCTTTAATTTTCGTTCAGTTCGCTCAAAAAGGCTCCAAATCACTCCTAAAACTGTAAACGTGAGCCATGTTTATTACGGCATTATTTGCATTCTTATAGGTGACAAACACGCAATCACTCCATCTGAAAATATAGTAAAATTCTGTTATAAGACAGTTCACAATCACGAGGAAAACTCGTGCTGCGTTGTAACTGACTTCTCGTTATAAGCGAATTTCCATTTCTTTTCTTTCTGTCAGATTAACATAAAATTGATTTATGATCTCACAGCAGTAAATTCTCCAAGATATTTTTGCATTGAATTTGGTGTTGTCAAAGAGACAAAAATCCAATAAAATCACCTCATAATACATGTGTACAGTGGGGAAAGCCCAAAATTAGGAAGAAGTAGAGATGTAAAATTCTCGAGAATAATCTTTAGAGAGAACAATAATCTCGAGAACAATATTTATAATTATATATATATATATAAGTAATCCCATAAATAAATAACTTATTTTTGATAAGAATAATTTAGTAAATCAGTAATCACAGTAATTTATAATGTAAGTCCTTCTAGAGAATATTCTCTCTTCCCGTCAAGAAGACGGGAAAACTACCAACATGGCTAAATCGCACAGCTTGCAAAGAAATATGAGTGATGAAAAGTGCATGTACATTGAAGAAAACGACAGTTCTGTATCTTCTTAGAATTGAAGTGATTTTTTGAATAGCTTCCTTTGTCAATCAACTTTGGTTTAAATTTCTGCTTTTTAAATTTTCTGAAAATTTACTTAATTTAAAAAAAAAAAATTTAATCTTTAAAAATTTTTCAAAATCTTAAAAACAAAAACTTTTGAAACCTCTCACTTTGACCGAAAATATCCACAGAAATTCCAAGAATAATCTCATACTAAAAGTTGTCATTATGTCAAAAATTGTTTTGTGTTAAATATTTCCGACAATGAGAACTGAGTTATATATCATATCAACAAAATTAGCAAATTTTTTTTTCAGTTATTTAAAATAAAAATGAATATTCTCGATTATTTTCCAATTTTTACATCCAGGAGAACATTCTCAGAATATTCTCGTTCTCCGGAGAATATTCTCGCGTCACATCTCTAGGAAGAAGGGATTAAAAAACAATTTGACATTTCTGTGTCCATTCTTTGTTCGAGGTGCATCAGACATTTTTACGAGGAGCATGTGCCATGATAAGAGATTCATCATGTTCAGCTCCTGAAGAGGGAGAAGGAAAAAAGCTGGCATTTTTTAAAATTCTTCTGATGTTATAGCGAATGCTCCCTAATCTTTACCTATCTATAACCGAATATTTCTTGTATATCTAACATTAAGCTGTTTGAAATTCACTCTCAAATTACTCGTTATAACGGACTTTTACTGTGTATTTCCAAGCAGTGTCTTAAAACCTCAACTTCGGTTATAACGACATAATGATTCGGTCCCTTGAGTTTCGTGATAACCTACTTTGATCTCAATAAAATTAAAGAGGAGAAGAATATCTAACACTCAAGGGTTGAAAATGAGGTAGTTTCGTCGCAATAAGGTCGATGAAAAACAAAAAACCTAATACCAGTCAGTCAAACGCTTTTCCGTAATATAACTCCGGAGATGCTCAAAAGAGATTCGATCCAAAAAAACCTGCCATCAACGAAATTCGGAGAACGTAAATCAAGCACGGTATAAAATATGACCTAATAACTGCGCGACGACCGTCATCGTCATCATCATCGTGGTCTCGACAGAGAAAGGAGTAATATATTGGCAATTTTGGAACCCGGACAAAATTGGAAATTGTAGCAACAACAACAGCAGCATTGATATTAAATGGATCTCTCTTGAGATATTAAATGGATCTCTCTTGAGATATTAAATGGATCTCTCTGCGTGCGGCATAAAAGCCCGCTCTACCCTTTCATTCAACATCGAAAAATGTTCATCCTCATTCTCATAACTAGCTTTTAATCTTCCATTACGATGTACAGGGTGTCCCATAAATTCGTAAACAGTTCGAAAATTCATAAAAATTGAAGGAATCGGTACATTTGATTACTATTTTTGCGGAAAAGTCATTATCACGAAGGGAGAATTTTTTTTGGTACAGAAAAAAATTAGTTCAAGTTCTTGTCGACAGATGGCACAAAAGCAAAAAAAATCACATAATCCCTTTCCAAAACCCTTCTTTAATCTCTTCTGTTGCCCTAAACCACTAATGCCTAACCCATAACCCGCGGGCCATGTGGGCCCCCTGGAGTCAGGTTTGAGGTCACAGGCCACGCCGGATAACTTTTTTAAAAATGAACTAAGCGGAACATTAACAGATAACTTGACTGACGGGCGTTACAGTTCCATATCACTTATATGACCTAGGACACATTTACAAATCACTGATATAACCTAAGGCACATTTACAGATCATTTTAGTCACCTCAGCCGCTATTACAGATCACTAAAGTTGACCGCAACACATTTTCACTTTAGCCAAGTGGTCCACGGCACCTTTCCAGATCACTTAAATGTCCCGCGGCACGTTTTCAAACCAATGAAGTGGCCCACATTCTAAGGAAGGATGAGCACCCTTGTCCTAAACGTTCTTAAATTCAGAAATAAGTTGTTGATCGTATACCCTGCCATGGTGTTCTTCAGTTCCACCTTAAATTGCCGCCCCCTAAATTTTTCCGCCCGTGGCAGTTGCCCCCCCTTTCCCCCCCCCTTCAGTCCTGGACCTATACCCTGCATTATAAAGACTCTGATTGGAATATTTCCAGTGATTTGCTTTCGTACGGCGCCCTTTACCGAATAAAATTTCAACTAATTTCCTTTTTTCCGTACCAGAAACAAAAATCCCCCCCCCTCCGTGAAAATGACTCTTCGCAAACCGTAATGGAAACATACGAATTCCTTCAATTTTTACGAATTTTCAAACCATGGGATACAAAATTTATGGAACACACTGTACTATAAAGTGACTGATGAAGAGCTAGGGAAGATCAATTGTTCCTGCTTTCCGATTGTCGGGTCCCATGTCAAACGAGATATGATGATATTTGGTAATAACCATTATCCTTGATGTCTACCGGCTATGGCACGGATTCAGTTGAATTGCTGCTGTTGTTCGGAATCAGCTTCGAATTGCGTAGGTACATGCCACAGTCTAATTAGTCGTCGAGTACATAAATTAAATGAATGACACGAGACATATACCACCGATATAACCTGAGGAGTTCCATGCTAATCAATCTTATAAATCAAAGGCAGTTAGATTTCCAATTGAGGGAGCGCGAGAAACAAGGTCTAATTAAATCCCCCCCGCACAGCTCGGAGCTAATTCAAATAGTATTCACTTTCACCGGAATTCCTCTGTCATAAGAAGTATCCGAGACTCGAAACTTTAATTTTCCGACACCCCCACCCCCGAGCAAGCGATATATATCGCTAATGGGGCAATTCACTGCCGATTTAGTCCAGGAGAGCTGAGTGGCAGCGGAATATTATATATATAGACTGCAAACAGAGGGATTCTTCGCATGTAAGTATAGTGACAGTGTCTCGAAGCCTGGGGGTGCTGGAGCACTCACGGTGGGTTTTTTTTTCAGCACCAGATTGAGCACCCCCACAATTCATTCAGATATCAAAACCTATGTAGAGACCAGGTCGAGAACCTACAGATCTAAAAAACTTCCTACAACTCTGGATAGTGACGTATTAATGAAAAGTAGACAGGGGCGGATTTATGGTTTTGCCGTCCCTGTGGACGTTTCAAATTTGCAGCTATGTTATAAAATACTTTGCCCGTTCTGTTATAATTTTCTTTACCACTGACTCCTCACATTTCGCACAATTGATTACAGCACGCTTAGATCCCTCACTCACATACTTTTACATATTCTGGGTCACTCTTTTCATCCTCTGCTCACCAGGTCACTCTTTCCGCAACTTCCATGCTTACACACTCTCTGGTTCACTTATTTGGCCATTCCAAAGGTCAGGGACTGACGTGACTCCTCCTCTCCAGTTCACTAATTCGGTCACTCACTGACTTGCCCAACTCGCTCTATGGTTCGCTACTTTTTTGGTCACTCACATGATTGCACACCCTCCAAGCCACTCTTGTGTTCGCTTCGAAGCCTACAAACCCTCTAAATCACTCTTTTGGTCACTGTCATGCTCACACACTTTCCAGACCACTGTTTTTATCATTCACATGATTTGTACATCACAAGACATGACTTCACAAATGTTTGTACTATATTGATATAAATTAAGAAAAATTTGTTTTACATAAATTGGGCTCAAGAACAAAAAAAATGCTTTGACTCTTGGGCTTCGGACCTCCGAACTTGCAATGACGGCCTTGGCCAGAGACACCGGTAATTTACAAAGCTACATGGCTGCAAGTCAAATCGAGACATTACAGCAGGGCTTGATAAATCCCATGTGCCATGTCACCATGTTGACGAAACAATCCATATTGATTAATTAAATTTTCTATATATGGATTGCTAAATTGGAGTCTATAGTAATCACAGACTTTTGTGATTTCAGTACAGTGCAGCTTTTAACCACTTCACTTACAAGGGTTTGGCAAGAAATGCGGATTATTTCTATTTAACGAATCGGTGATAAATATGGTAACCTTGTCCTAACCTAACGGCACGTTAGGAAATAAAAAGGTGGGGGGGGGGGAAAAGAAAAATATATAAAAAAAAAGTGTATAATAAATATATAGATAAAGTTTTTTTAGAGTCCTCTTTTCACCCAAACCCTACGTCTTTTCTTTCGCTCTTACATGTATATAGTAGAAAGATGCATTGTAAAGAAAGGAGGGAAATAAAAAGCAACTTCTCCGTAGGTAATAGGGTTGCTATAAAGCTTCGCGATGGTGAAGAGATAAAACGCAGAAAATTTGTTTGAATTTATTCCACTGGTGTTTGAACGTAATATTACGCTCGTGATCGCAAAGAGGTTAACATAGGAAGAAAGGTATCAAGTCTGGAAAATGTCGGGAAAACTTTGGTTAGCATCCGCTTTTCTTGAGTGAAATTCCTTTTTGCGACTCCAAAGAAATTCAGATGGCGCCTGAATTACAGATATATAAGCCCTGCATTACAGATCTTAAAAGCCTCACCGGTCCTGAGTAGATGCGTCAGAACTCGAGAATTTTCTGAAATACTCAATGACGTTCTTTTTTTTTTAAAGCACTGCCAAAACCCCCCCAGACTATTACTGTCCTGGACAAAAGTTTATCTAAGACCACCTTAACAGAAATAGTGCATGGGGTATAAAGCAGAGCTTGAGAAATCCAAGACGCCTGGTCGCCTAGAAAATTGGTAATGACACCTAAAATTTTCTATATGTAATTGACAGATTAGAGTCTAAAGAAGACACAAAATTTTCTGATTTTATTACAGTACATCTCCTTTGGCACAGGGAAAGGGTTATCAAGTCGCGGAAAAGTTAGAAAAAAAGAAGAATTATTTAGGACCACATTTCCTCAGCAAAAACAATGCTTGGCTCCTAAGAAACTTGGCTGGTTCAGGTCTCAGCAGAAAGTTTGAAAGCTTCCTCTATTATGGCTCCCTTATCTTTCAGCTTTGAAAGATAAGACTCTTGATCGAAGGTCAGGTATTTCGCCTCCCCCGCCCCAATCTAACAAATTTAGAAGGCTCCTATTTGATTTTCTACTACATATATGACAAAAAATTAAGATACATGATTGGCAGCCGGCTCTTAAGGCCAACGTCCTACGTTCCATCAGAAACTTGCAGCTAGATCTGGAATCGTCAACCATATCAACTTTGACAACATCACGTCAAAGAACTCCCGAACACTGGCGGCCACATGTTACAGCAACTAGTACCAACGTGGACATTGTCGGTGCAAAAAACATATGGTCTAAGGAAGGTTTCACTACATAAAGCTATTACATACATAGTTTTGCGGGGGCGAAGAACCGAGCCGAGATTATAATTAGCGCTCTGAAGACGGGAAGAGAGAAAAAAAACATGTTCCTATATAGGATTACTTAACAGGAAAAGCAGTCCAGGGCTTATTAACGAATCGGTCCAGCCTGATCTTGTGTATCAAGAGACTTGATACCAGAATCTAGTTTTTTTTTTTGTTTCTCCTTTTCTTCCGATTAGCAAACTGTGAATAATGGCGACATTATTCCAACCAGTAGCAACTGCAAGAATCCCATCATTTAGAAGAAGCTGATACGCGTGAGTCAAAAAAGTAGATGAGATTTGTTTACTTCTAATTCAAGATCAACAAGGAAGAAGAAGATCCAAAGAGAAATGAGAAAAATAGTCCAATCGGTTTGGGAAATTTCCAGTGGTAATTAGAGCAAAACATCCATTAAATAGACGAGATTCCTTCCCAAGAGAATTTTATGGTTTCGAGTTTCACTAAGCAGCATTTCGTATTTGGTTTTGCACTGTTTACCATTGAACGCTATTTCATAATTATCTGAATTAATGTCTGGAGAACTACAAAATTACTGAAAATTATGTCACGCCCTTCTCTACAATGTCTTTATGCACGTCTGACAAATGAGAATGGTTGATAGGGCTCTTACTAAAGACTTCGCGAATCCCAGGCATCAAGTCACTATGACTACCAAGTGTCAAAAAAAAATCATTTTGGACCGTTTTCTCTAAAGCAAATATGCTGGCGACAAAGACAAAAAAAAATGGCTGGCATCCAACTTTTTTTTTCGATTCGTCTAGTCCTCTCTAGCCATAGATGTCCGATGTGATCAACAAAATGTTTTCTTTTATCTATTTATGTTATTGACAATCATTGTAGGGTTCGGGTAACTTTTGTCACCCGAGGCTCCCTTGAACGATTGATGGTTCACCCGCCGCTCCCCCGGAATAGTTGGGCAGATATTTTCCCCTGTATAAAAGAACCTTTTCAAGGCATAACTAGACACACAGATCAATATATCCAGCTCACCGTGACACCCCGACGAAGGTTGGTGACGACACGACACACACTTTCAGAAACACTGCTGTAGGGACTCACTAAAAGCTCGGACTGAGGACACTGCAAAAATTCTGGCCTATAGAGTTAGAACTCGTTGTAGTAGATCGTGTTCTCATAGAGGGCGTGCTACGTCGTGTGAAAACCCGAAAGTTCGGACCTTCAAAAAGTTTAATTCACACACTTCATGGTATGCTTTTGTAGTCGGTAAAGAATCAAATCTTTCAAAAATCCTGGGCTGCAGGGACTTCCATCCAAGTCGAGTTAAAATAGATAAACTTCACTGATTTGTAGAGGCGTCAGACTCGTATTTTCTCGTATCGCATACCTATACCATTGAGCTAGGGCTTTTTTGAGCACGAGCTCAGAGTCTCCATAAAAATTATGTAATTTTTTTGTGTGCGCACATGCAAGAGAGGGCCGTCATTTCAACTTTTTCCCCTAAATGACGGACCTGATGCAAGATTTTTAGTTTATAAATATAGCTTTTTTATTCAGAGGCCCTGAAAAATTGGCAAGCAAACAAACCATGTTGCCTACTTATGCGGAAATCTGGCCTCATTTGAATGATATGACAGGGCTTGACAAATCGAAAAAGTATTTAGGTGCCAGCAAAATTCCTCAGGAATCAAGCATGGTGTTTACTTAGGAAAAACGATTTTTTTTAATTACTCTATTATTATTTTTTTTTTTTTTTTTTTTTTGAAGTTAAAAGACATACAATACTGTGACTCCAATTTGGCAACCACATTTATAAAATTTAGTCGCCAATACCAATTTTGCAGTCACCATGGCGACCTGGTGCCTGGGATTTGTCAAGTCCTGTGATAAGGAATGACTGAAGTTGAATAAATGAGCAGTTTGGTATTTTGAAGAGCAGGGACAACGGAAACTGATAAGAACAATTGTTGGGACAACTTAACAATATCATCACGTTTCTGTTAACAAAACACTTGAAATACGAAAAAGGGGGGGGGGGGGGGTGGACGATTGCATCAAACGCCCCCCCCCCCCCAGGTTGTTGAAGAGGACCTCAAATTAATTTAACTTCCTTGAATACAGACGACGTCAGCCCTTAATGAATTAATTCAGCTTCCGACATGACGCGCTCTCACCTGAAATTCCCAAAATAATGCAAAACAATGAGACAGAGGAAACAATTAATAACCACGGGAAATTCCAAAAACCCATCTTATCGTGACAATCAATTCGGTCAACCAATACCGGCGCAAAACCCGACAAGTGCGCACGGACACATTATTAAACGCGACATTTCACGAAACGCGCACAATTACTTTTGTCTTCACCGATTCGATTCCGAGAGACGCGCCTGTTGACTGAGTAGCGAGTGACTCACGGACGGCGTCCCAGCCACCACAAAGCAATCACGTGGGCCGCACCTCACACGTGACCACGTACGCGAGAATAATTATAACAATGGTTATTACGCACCCAAAACAGTTCCGAATCTCGTCTTATCGAAGGAAGAGGCTCTTTAAAACTTGCAAATCCCAAGGAAACAAAAGCGTCTACTTCCTAAATTGATAACACGAGTAGGTACGCGACAGTTGCCGTCTCACGGAACCCACGTGATTTATCGGTGAGCAAAAGCACTTGAAGGAGAAAAGATAGAAAAGAGAAGAGCCCTCTGGTTCCGTATTAATAGACTAGATTTCTTCGGGGAGAAACTGCTTCCAACTGAGAACCGTTTTGAGAGAGAAAAAATGATAATAAATAAATAAATAAAAATGAATGAGATATATAGAAGTAGTGGCTGCTGTGTGTGTTCCCTTCTCCAGCACGAGATATTGCGTCATTTTATATCCCCACCGCCATCATTCATATTCGCTCACAAAGGCGCCATTACCGTCGTCACACCTGCTGTTCGGCGATTACGCAATCGCCTCATAAATCCAACATCCGAAAACAAACAACTTGAATTATTCTGTTTGGATTCCTAGGCACGTGTTGGAGGCCTCAGGGCCGCCGGGGGGGGCTCATGGTCTCGCGGCGTGGTGACGTCTTATTTGCGGGAGGGTTGTCGTAATTATCGATGAGCTTCGTCGTGATTATTTTCCTATTTCTTGTTTCCAATGTTTTGCTTTATTACCAGCAATAGTGCGTACTGCTGAAGAGTTGCAAAGAGGCCCCAAAAAATTGAGTGTCCACATTTTGAAGCCGGGTCATTAGGCTGAAATTTTTCACGGGCCCTGCTTTAGTAAATATTGAATGCGAGAAAACAAAAAACAAAATTATTCATTCTCTCCGGACCTCTAGGTTGGAGCCCTGCCATAGTCCGTCATGTGTGAAAGGCCGCAATTGGGAGAAGGATGGTCTGGTGCCACAGGTGTTGTGGACTATGGGGGGGGGGTGCGCATCCGTCCTTCAACTGCTCCTTCTACAGTACACGGGGGTGTCAAAATGAATTCCTGCCCCGACTGACAAAGTATCTTGTTGATCTCACACTCCGGCGATAACCTTTCAGTTAGAGCAGGGGTTCTCAACCTATGAGTCGGGACCAAAACTTGTGTGATAGGGGATTCCAAGATGGGTCGTACTAACCCACTAACAGCCAAGGACTCTTGAGCCACGGGTTAGGGGCCGTTCAAGTATTACGTAAGCAAATTTTTAGCCATTTCTGACCCCCCCCCCCCTTGTCAGCAAAACGCTGACCCCTCCGCTTGTCGGCAAAATTTCGTCATCAGCTCTGCCCCTCTGAATCCTAACTCTCATTTTCATAAAGGGTGGTTGATAACGTAAGCATTTTCCAAACCCCCCCCCCCCCATCGATGATGACGTAATACTTGAACGGCCCCTTATGACCCGAAATTGATTTGCAGAGCCTTCTGAGATGGCCCCTATAAATCCATCACAGCCCAGGGATTCTCAAACTATGGGCCACAACCCAAACTTAATTCATAGGGGCTTCCCAGATGAGCCGTACGAATCAAATGCACTTATTGCGTGGCTCGTTTCACTAATTCCGAAGAACAAACAGCCCCGTGGGTCGCAAAACTGATTCAATTATTGATTTTGGGTATCAGCTGCAAAAGGTTAAGAACCCCTGAGTTAGAGATGCCTTGGAATATATACTGGGGTGTGGGGTCACCGTTCAGCTAGGATGATGCATGAAACCGCCTATATATATTCCCGCCTATGAAACAAAGCTGTGCTGGGAGAGATCACGGCAACGGGATAACTCCGGTGGCTGAGTTCTGGCGTTCTTTCATTCAGTCCGTCATGTAAAGGGCATTTCCGAAACTCCGATTGTACCGTGTTCATGTAACATGATTCCTTACAGCCAATGCTCACAAGGTCCTGCTTCAAGTGGGGGAAGTGGTTGAAAATTGAACAGACATACAATGTGCCTTAGGGGCCGTTCAAGTAATACGTCATCACCGATGGGGGGGGGGGGGGTTCCCGATAATGCTTACGTCATGAACCACCCTTTATGAAAATATGAGTAAGGATTCAGAGGGGCAGAGCTGATGAAGAAATTTTACTGACAAGGGGGGGTAAGCGTTTTATTGAACAAACAGCACAATTGACAAAACAGACAAAAAAAAAATTAAACAAACACTTTTCGACCCAAAGGGATATAAGAAACCTTCCATGGGTCGTATTGATACATTACATAAAGAATTTCTGGCAACATACATAGATATATTTTACTACAATTGCTGCATTCAAGTCACACCAACTATATTACCTTAAAAGTTAAACTATAGTCTGATATGTCGAAATACAGATATATTTTCTTACACAACAAAAATATAAACAAATTTTATTCCTTATATCATTTGCAATTGCATTAACTATCGAACGAAACGAACCGCTCCATATCTGCTATTTCCAGTATACGATCCTTTATAGTCTTTTTAAACATATAAAATGATTGCTGTTGTCTAATAATATCATCAAATTCTCTACATATTCTTGGAGCAAGAAAACATATTGATTTTTTGAAAATTGTTTTTTTAGGTAATGGTATTTGATATAAATATTGTGATCTCATTTTGCTGACTTTTGCTGACAGGGGGGGGGGGGGGGGGGTTCAAAAATGGCTAAAAAATTCGCTTACGTAATACTTGAGCGGCCCCTTATATATTTTTCATAATATTTTAATCCATACTAAAACATTCAATTTTAAGGGGCGCAGAAAATACTGTAGCTGGCTGAATTTCAGCTGAGGCAAACTAGTCAGCTTCACCCCCCCCCCCCCACCGGCCATGCCAAGGTGGGCACTGGTACGCAGGAGAGCATACGGGGCATCGTGCCCCTCATAAGATGATTAACAATATTTTTAAACATTTATAAAACAAATTAAATGACGAAAAAAAATATCCTCACTTCCTATGTATTAATCAATTTCAGTTAATTTGAAATTCTTTGTGAAGTGTGGCAGCTCAAAATTTCCGATGACGAAATTGTTTGAGGTCCCTTCAAACAAATTCTGATAAAAGTGTGTCCTTCATGAAAGGTGGAAAAGAGGGGGGGGGCACTCAGTTAACTCTCAGGGAACCTTTTCCTCCAACAATCCTGTATATGTATAGATAGAATTTCAAAATAGAGCTGCCCTAAAACCCTCAAAACTGTTTTGTGGTCCAGCGTGTACCTCCCCACTCCGGCGCTGGTCAACACCCATCTCTCCCCCCCCCCCCACAAATAAAGAAGACTGCGGTAAGCTTATCAATCGGTGATACACAAAAAATTAGTTTCAGCAGCCGCTTTGTTGGACAATGGAGTTTTTAGGGGAGCGGAAAGATGAGTCAGGTGTTTGCTCTCTCTCTTCTCATTCTATTACAAAGAACAGGCCCGTCTCAAAGAGCGCAGGGGTTCCAGGAGATCAAACATTTTTTTTAACCCCTTGGCCCCAATTTTCGGGGGAGAAAAAAGTTAGCATCCAAAAAAACATGCATAACACTTGGAATGTGTCAAAATATAGGGAAAATGCCTATGAACAAAAATATGAGCATAATTTAAAAAAAAGAAAAGAAAAACGAACGATTGATTCTACATAAGAATGAAGTTTGAGACAAAACATTTATCCAAATGCAGTCGGCAGGGCCACATCTAGAGAGGTCTGGTGCTCCGGGCGTCGGACCAGAAGGGGCGCAAACGTCGCCCTCCAACCTCTTCTTCAACATTACAAAGGATTCCAAAATGAATGCTTGCCCCGGCAGACCATGGGCGAAGATACGGGGGGCGTGGGGGGACAACCCCCCCCCCAGCGTCACAGGTGGAGTCGACTGATCTAATGTATATATGAGCTGACATCATCATCATTATCGTGCCCCCGCCGCCGCCCCCAGCAATAATGACCTTGCTCCCCCAGACTTCCAAGTCAATCAAGCATCTAGTTGCGGCCCTGGCACTCGGACTCGCTTATTATGAACACGGATATAACGAATTTTCAGACACAACAAAGTTTTTCCATGTCCCGTGAATTACGTATTGCTGATTAGCCGAATTACCGATATAACGAAGTTCATGTACAACAAATAATTTCGCTGTGTGTGTTTGCGTGTGTCTTTTTAGTCGGACTTCATTATAACCGGGTCCAATTGTCATCTAAATAATTTAAGGGACTCAGTTCGATACTGGTCATCCTTTAGCTCGCCTTAAAGACACCACTGTACATGAAAACAATTTAAAACTGTACTTCATCTCTTGGCGTGAAGTTATTTCTTACCTGCTCCGTAAATATTGGGAGGGCTTAAAAATATTGGGGGCGGATTCGAACCCAATATAGACCTACCTACTTCTATAAGTGTTATGGGGACGTGGAAAAATATTGGGGTGAGCGTATGCCCATGGACCCAATACAAATTTACGCCAATGCCGCGTGTGGTAATTTTATCCAACTGAAACTCATGTGTAACGATAGGGTCGCAACTAAATGGTTGGTCAGCCGAGGCAACCTCGTGTTTTGGCGCTCCTACACCTTGTGATGTTTAAAAAGAAATTAAAGGGTGAAATTTGCGCCCATTCTGGTCCGGCGCCCGAGGCACCAGACCCGCTTGCCCCCCCCCCCCGGTTGCGGCCCTGTCTTTGAGTTCTTATAAAAGTATAGAATTTAGTCCCTTGAAGTGATGTGCTCTACCCTAACTCAATATTTACCACGGAACATTCGCCCAGCCTCTTCATAGAGGTTTTACTGTAATTAACTAATAAGGGTAATTGGAAGGATTGGCCATTGCTCGGTGTTTCGTGCTTAGAAAAGCTCCGAAAAATGAGGGGGCCCTAGAAAAATTAGAAATTTTGGAAAAAGCCAACACGGGTATAAAAGAAGTTTAAATAAGACTTATTTTGTTAAAATTTTTGGGTCCTGCGAAAATCAAGATGGAGCAATTTCAGGCTGACACGAAATAGTGTCTCTGATTCAAATTAAAAAAAAATATTAAATGAAATTTTAGCATAGAAAAATCGTAATTTTATAATGAGACATTTTAGGGCCGTATTCACCGACATGGTTTAAACTGTAGTCACAATTTTTGGATAAGAAATCAACATAGATTGGTTAAAAACCCGAATTTAACCAATCCGTGTTGATCTCTTATCAAAAAATTGTGACTATAGTTCAAACCATGTCGGTGAATACGGCCCTTAAGATATTGGGAAACATTTAGAGATATTTATGTGATCTATAAATTATTTTTGTTCACTAAACCTGTCAAACCAACTTACATTAAAAGTGTCAAATTATGTAGCAGTTAAATTTTTACTGTCAAAACATTAATGGCCACGCATATGAAAAAAAAAGAAAAAGATCGACTTACCTCTCCGACTTGATTATAGTTCCTACTCTTCACAAATAAAATAAAAGGTATACTAAAAAGAAGTCAAACACCATTCGAGATCAAACTTCTTCAGAAAATTTGTTGTCTCATCATATCCATTCAACAAAAGCACAAAATTATCCGAAATTGCGTAATCCTTGGGCAATTATTTTCAAGGGTCCATTTCTTGTAATATGATTCCCAATTCACCAAAGAGAAGAAATGATAAATTTTCTCAAACACACACCACGAGAACCGCTTTAAATCTTGAAATGTACACAATTCTGTCAAAGCAAAGAAATGTGAAGAATCAACAAAACATTCCACACACACACACACGGGCAAGTTCCTGCACGTTTAAATTCCCACGCTCTTCAACATCAGGGAAAATCCAGCGGAGGACATGCGTCTACGACGGCGGCTTGCAAACAAGAAACAAATGACTACGTTGGCTGCCGAAACTGCGTTTAGAAAAAACAGCAGCTCTTTTTTGGCTGCAAAGCAACTCCTACAGCCGTATTTTGGCTACATGGCGACAATCGAGATCGGAACGATAATCAAGACTTTGGCGACTTTTCCTCCTGGGATTGACGATAAGTAACAAAATATGGAATTCAATGATCAGATGTCGAAAAAAACCCTCTTTTATGAGAAAAAAGTAGAATTTTGTAGAAATAAACACCGTCCTAAATCGTCACGAAAGCGTGCAAATCTGAAAAAGGATTATTTGTTTTATGATATGAAATAATTGAGATTTTTCTAATTATTTAAAATACAGATTTATTCACTTATCAAAATATAAAATTATATTTCAAATGAAAATTCCCAATTTTTTTATTACACTGAAATAAAATTAAATTGTGGGTATAAACTTGAAAAAAAATTAAAATTATTTTATAATATATTTTATTATATGCATGCATTTCATTGTATATAGACAGTTTTATATATTCTATTTTATTTTTAGTTTCAAAAAAAAAATTAATTATTAAATTTAAATAGAATTAAGAATATTTTATTATAAATTCTATAATTTTTTTAAAATTTTCGAATTTCAATATTAATTGGACGCAGTGAATCCACTCTCCATAAAGAGGTCATTGCCCAATTGGGTAAATTTTTTTCTGGTCTGCAATTTTCCCCTTACATATTGGGTCACCTCAAGGCCGTTGTGGGGGGGGGGGAATTAGGGGGTCTGCCCCCCTCCCGGTAATTTGAAAAAATAACCGAAAAAAGGGGAAAAGATGGCCAAATCTATTGTTCTATAACTTTGCCCCACCCCCCGAACGAAATTTCTGGGTACGGGCCTGGGTCTTATATATAAAGGCCACTTTTTCAAAAAAGACGGTTTCTGAAAAACTGCAATGGTGCTGCATTACACATTAATATTTTAATTAAGACAATTTTTTTCTTTATTTTTAACAAATATTTTTAGGCAATAATAATGAAATAATTAATTAATTAATTAAAAATATTGAGAAAAAATTATGTCTCAATGTCATCAGAGGCGTCGGAAGTGTTTCAAACCTGTGGTCGCATGACTTGATCTATACAGGGTGTCCTGTAAATGATAATGTGGCCTTCATCTCATCAACCGTCTGTAGTAGAGATAGAGTTTAATTTAAAAATGATCAAAACAGGCATTCAAAAATTACCCTGTACCGGTTATGAGAGTGAAAATACAGTGTGTAACAAAATAAAAATCTGAATTTTCATACAGTTCCCCGTATTCTAACTTCAAACTGTATAAAGTTATTGCCCTGTCTTTCCTGAGGCCAACAAAAAAAAGATGCAAGTCTCTAAGTGCAATATTCACTGAGATATTCGAAACCAAATTTCGGAGAAAAGTTGGGAAAGGACAGAATGAATTATGGAAAGAAGCGTTCTCTCTCTCTCTCTATGCGTTAGTTTTTGCTGTTCTTTCATAACTTTTCTCCGATTTTTGAATATCGGATATATAAGCGAATATTGCACTTAGAAAATTGGAAATGTGTGAGACAAGACAACACCTTTCTAATACAAATACAAATACAACGTCACAACAGGCAAATTGCCCAACGAGGTGGCTGACTTAAGAACATCATGGATCCCCGAGTTATTTTTTGGAGGCCCTACCTACTACTACTACACCACACATGCACAACCTATAGGGTCCTATACTAAATCCAAAACTTCTACCGCCCCCATGGACCCTTCCATCGCTCCCCGGGGTCAATATTGCCCACATTGGGAATCACTACTCTAAGCCAATGGATCAGGAAATAACCAACCATTGGACAACGATAAGAGTCGACACCCTTATACTCTTTTGGGAAAGTATGTTTTTACGTTCTCGTGCAAACAAAGAAGTCTTCTCCTTTCATGCATACCATCAGTATACACTATTTCGCTGGAAGTGAGGTTTTTCGGAACATCCCATTTTTTCAGTATAAGACGGTCCAGGACCGCATCGGGCTGCTAAATATTAGAGAATTATATCGAAGAGATATATATATACCGTGAGAATATATATCGAAATACATTAACTACACCTTTGCATCATGGCTGCCAAAGAAAGCATCTCTGTGGAATTTCACTCGTATTTAGGAGCACGTTATTAGAAACACTTGCATTATCGGCGATGAAAAATTAGAAAAGCGAAGGTGTCAAATTCTTGTTTATACACAGGGTATCTTGTAAGTGCTAATGCGGCCTTTATCTCATCAACCTTCCGTCGTAGAGGTATAGTTTCAATTTGAAAATTGCTCAAAAGGCGTTCAAAAATTACCCTGTACCAGTTTTGAGAGTGAAAATAAAGTGCGCAAAAAAATCAAAAAATCTACATGTTTATACGGTTCTCCCATCGTCTAACATCCAATTAAAAGTTGTTGCCCTGTCTCTCCTGAGGACAACAAAAAAAAAAAGAAAAAATCGTAAGTTTCTACGCGTAATATTCACTGAGATATTCGAATTCTGATATCTCAGAAAAGTTGGGGTAGAGAACAGCATAAATGAAAGAAAAAAGAAACGTTTTCCATTAGTTTTTGCTAACTTTTATCCAATTTTTGAATTCAAATATCTTAGCAAATATTGCACTTAGAAACATGGAAATTTTTCTGTTGTCATCAGGAGATACACGGAAACAACTTTCTAACTGGAAGTTCGAGAACGGGGGGAACCGTATAAAAATTTAAATTTTTTTTATTTTGAGACACACTGTATTTCTCTCTTAGAACTGATATAGGGAAATTTGTGAACACCTTTGGAGCATTTTTTAAATTGGAATCATATCACTACGACAAACGGTTGATGCGATAAAGGCCGCAACCATGGCTCCCACAAGGCAGGGGCTGTCAGGGCTCTAGCCCTGGGGCCCGGGACAATTCTCATAACTTTTTGCTTTTTCACGCTATACATGAACTACAGAAGGGCCCGTGAGAAGTCAGACCAGGGGGCTCACGAAAGATCCGAGCCTAGGGGGCCCTACTTCTGGATGTGGGGGCCATATCCGCAACACTGACACTTTACACCTTGTATATGCCTGCGTTGGGGGTCGGGCATCTGGGCAAAAAAAAAATCACATGCCGGTCGAAAATTTTACATGCCCGGCATGTTGGGCAATAGATTTGTCCAGCCCTGTAAGATCATCTCTTCCATATTTTATCGTATGCCCATGAATAACACAAACAGAAAATGAAATAAAAAATTATCTGTCAAATTTATCAGATTCCATCAGCATCAGAAAGAATGATTTTATACTGATTCTCGAAGAGAATCTATGCATATGACATTGAAATCACAGAAAATGAATAAATTCACTATGCGGAACATGAGTCGACTTCATGTAATAAAAAAAAAAACAGGTTTGTTTACCGTCATCAGCCCTGGTCGATTGACTCACGACGTGAGTATACAGTATATCGTGCATACGCAATCACATTGGTCATATCAATCTTAATGATGTTTGCTTCTAATCTGAACATCGCTCCATTTCTATAGGAATTTTCTTCAACTTTATCCTGTTTTCAAGGTGCCCTCGAAAATGAGAACGAATTTCGGATAGTGTATATATGAGTAACGCGTTTATTCAACCTGAAATGATTGAAAATTTTCTTCTTTACACGGATATTAGATAAGAAGTTAGTAATTTCTATCGTTGTTTTCAGACGTGAATAATAATAACAAAGCACACACTGTTTTCTGTGAGCTGATAAGAAGGAAGAGTAAAGAATAAGAATCAATCATAAAACACTAACCGATCACTCAAATGATTTTGTCTCGTAAAATACGGGATGTGTGACCACTGCCCCCCCCCCCCGGGTGACTGCTACAATCTACCAGTGGTTTCCAACGCAAACCTTATCACGGAACCCTTGAGTAATGTGAGGCTGTTCCGCGGAACCCTTGATCATAATGAATGAACGCTGCTGGGGTAGGCTGTGAATTTCAACCAGAAAGAGGCACCTGAACATCACACACAATTACAATATGATGTAACACGTAATCATGGCAGCAGGGGTTCCAATGCAACGATATCATTTATTATTTACGTACTCAATATGCCAGTGAAAACGTTGAAGTAGGGTAACGAGACATATATTACTGAACTTGTGCGTTAGGACCATGGGCGGAGATATAGGAGGGGGGGGGGGGAGCCCCCAACATCAAAGGTGGAGTTGACTGATCTAATGCATATATGTATAGATGAATTGACATCATCACCATCATCGTGCCTCCACCCCCCAGACTTCCAAGTCTATCTCCGCCTATGATAAGGACGCATGCGCACTTATCTTCGGCTATGTTCGTTGCACATGTTTATAACAGAAAGCGCCACTACGCCAACAAAGAACGAGAATTGCTTTCCAACCGAAACAGAACTGCTTTTAATATGTAGCCTATACATTTTTATAGCTGTGTTTTTCAATGGAAGGTATTATAATTTTTTTTTCTGTATTAAAGAAAGAAGAGATTGCCTAATTTTATAATAAATCACCCCAGGACTATTTTAACGCATGAGCCCGCCAGACACTGCCCCGGGGAGGGGGGGGGTGGCTTCTCGGGTGCATATGGGCATTCTATGATAAGGGGCCATCCAAGTATTACGTAAGCCGATTTTTAGCCATTTTTGACCTCCCCCCCCCCCCCGATGCTGACGTAATACTTGAAGACCCCTAATGGAATGAAGTGCAATGATTAATATATAGCTGGTTTATTAATTTATTAGCTGGTGCCGCTTCAGCGAATGCCTCATTTTTCTACGTAAAAATCCTAGCGTTTGACAAAAGTCACATAATTTCGGGCCTTTGCAATTAGGGCTTTGCCCGAGGCTTTTCCGGCAGGGCCGTCTTAGGAGCATCGTGGGCCCCCGGGTCACGTGATGTTTTTGAGGCCCTACCTGGAAAATTCTCGAAAATTTCAACCACTTCTCATTTTTGTGAGGACCCTCTCTTTTCGAGGCCCCGGGTAGGCCCATGCGTTAAGACGGCACTGTCCTCCGGAGGCGGATTTATAGTTTTGTGGCCGTGCACTATACACATTTTGCCACCCTTCACCCATTCTAGTCTAGTTTTCTTGACTACGCATACAGTGTATGTAACCTCCCTTAACGGACAGTTTTCTCATCCCCGGTCCCGTGGAATAGGGCTTTAATGTATTTCACTCCCCGTTAGCGGACAGTAAAATCAGGCAAACTTTGATTTGCGCATTTTTGTTCATAAATCAAGAATTTATCATATTCAACGGTGATTATTTATAATCCGTATTGGCAAATATGATAAAAGATCTGTCAATGAATTACTTGAATAGGGGCGGTTCAAGTATTGCGTATGAAAATTTTTAGCCATTTTTGACACCCCCCCCCCCGGCAAAAGTCAGCAAAACTCCAACCCCCCTTGTCAGCAAAATTTCGTCATCACTGCCCCTACCTCCTAACGCATATTGGTGGGATCAGAAACAAACGCGGGGGTGGGGGCATAGGGGTCTCGTGCCCCTGCCCCCCCCCCCAGACGAGAAAAAAAAAATTTAATGCAAAAAATATATTAAAAAAAAAATTAAAATTTCGAAATAAAATACCTTTAAATGTAATTATAGTCGATTTCTGTTAATTTCATTGCTATTTGAAGGGTAAGAACTCAGAATTTCTCTTTAATACCCTTTGATCCATGTATGGTAAACCCTTGACCCGCAGACCAAATGTGTCCCTGAAGGTTATCTGATGTGGCTTGCCTCCCCCCCCCCCCAAACCTAATTTTGTAAAAATGAACTAAGCGGCGCATTTACAAATCACCCGTGGCACAATTCCAAAGCATTTAAGTGGCCCGTGGCACATTTTCAGATCACTGAAGTAGTCCTCAAAGATCACTTTCACATTCAAAGATCACCCGCGACACAGTTACAGAACACTTAAACGATCCGTGGCACATTTAGAGATCCCTTCCGTGACATGTGGCACAGTTTTAGAGCACTTAAGCCGCGTCCAGTGCGGTTCTACATCGCTCAAGTTACCCGCGGCACTTTCTCAGATTATTTAAGTGATCCGTGGCATAATTAAGGATCACTTGAATGATGCGTGGCACAGTTCCGGAGCACTTAAGCGGTCCGGAAACATTTCCAGAGCCCTTGAAGGATCAGTGAAACATTTAGAGACCATTAAAGTGGCGCTGTAGAGGATTTATCAATAAGTAGAATGTTAGTTCAGGTGCCCAATAACTATCGAAAGGTTTTTTTCCCGTTTTTGGCGCACCGAATATAAGATGCCAATAAGAATATTTCATATCTTCGTAAAGGGTGGTTGATGTAAGCATCATCCAACCCCCCCCCCCCCCCTGTCATCAAAAGTCAGCAAATTGGTACCCCCCCACCCCTCCCCATATCGATGCTGACGTAAACTTGAATGACCCCCTTAACTAAACATAACTCTGGTCCAGGATGCTGATTTCGAATGGTAATGTTGGTTTTGTTTGCTCATGCACGTGATACGCGTGGTGAAGAAAGCCAACATAACTGATAATGTTGCTATGAACGCGTTTATTTCTTCTTCACACTTATTTTAACTTTCATTGCAAAATATTCATATAAGGGTAAAAATAACTAATTGGTTTAGTGAAGAGAAGAAAGGTTATAAATTTTTCTATATTTTTATCAGACGTTCCAACTTTATTTGGAAATTATGCATAATCGCCGGTAAAAGTGATGATTATGGTACGATACGGGTAGCGTTCAAGCGGAATAGCCTTATAACTATCGAGGGTTCCGTGAGAAGTTTAACGTTGGGAACCCCTGATCTAGAAAGTTTGGAAGCATGTTAGTGACCAAAATCAAAGCCTTCTAGATAAGAGGCTTTGCCAAAACCGTACTAAAGTATGTGAGCGAGGGTACAAGGCGGCAGGTTATAAGGAAAGGCAATTTAGGCTTTAGTTAGACACCAACAATTTTTAAATGCCAATTTTCCAATGCTAAAAATTCACATGGCGAGAGGGAAATTTATAGTTTAGCTGAGAGACTGTGGGCTGCAAAACTTTTGCCGCCCTTCTCTCATCCTTGTCTAGTTTTATTGACTATTTCTTAAATTTTCCGGGCTGCAGCCCACTCAGCCTGTAAATTTGCCTATTTCTTAGTTCCTTTTTTGGTCACTCTTTTCCTCTTGACGTGGTTCCCCTTGCTTTCTAGGCCACTTTTTTGGTAACTCACATGCTGGCATAGGCGTAAGCAGGATTTTATCGGGGGGGGGGTACTTATTTCCTCCAAAATAACACTATAATCCCGGCTCGGATGAATGAGACCCATTCCAATGCACGCGTACGCCATTGCACGCTACTACACTGTTTTGGTTACTCATGGATTTGCAAACTCTAGTCAATCTTATTGGTCACTCACGTGCTAGCAAATTCTATGTCCCTTTCTCTGGGTAGAGGGCGGAATTTGTAGTTTTGCTCATTTTTGGAGCCCTCATTTGCTTGCGCCCTTTTCCCATTATTCTAATTTCCTATACCACTCATTTCTCAAATTTGCCGCCCTGGGAAAGCTAAGCGCTCTTCGGTAAATACGACTCTGCACAAGACATCATGCTTTTGAGCCATATATGGCTCATACCTTGCCGACAAAGATGCTGGAAAAACTGGAGGGAGACAAAGCTCTGGGACAGTGATGCACAGAAAGAAGGATGTACTCTATCACAAGGGGCAAGTGTGCGCTTTGATGACCTCATCTAGTAATTTTTTTAGAACGGTCAAATGAGGCCAAATTAAGAATTGGGCTTCTTACTTGTCCGATCTCTTGGTCACCAAACGGCTTTAAAAACATTTAGTTCAAAGTAAAAGTCAACTCGTTATAGTTTTCTCTTTACAGAGTAAATGTCAGTAATGATGACTATATATTACTATACTTACTATATGCAAGAGCTTAAATGGGGATTGAGTCATCTGACATAATTAAGAAAGGTAAACTGACTCTAAACAAAAAAAAAACTAGAACAATCTTTTAAAAGGGGGACGTATGGTCACAAACACTCTATTTAGCAAAAGGTAAACTCTTTCTTTCTTTCAAACCGAGCACAACTCAGGTCTATCATCATCTATGGGCCGATTTACTACCCAGTGAGTTGTGTTGGAAGTGTAACTGTATGTGTATACCTAACAGTCTGAGTGCGTATGTAGCGTTGTGTTTGATTTTTCAGTGCTGTCATCTATATTTCAGAAGTGAAGTGAGTGATATGTTATGATTGAATTACATTTGTACTGCTTGTAAGTCTGTTGCTCTCTGTGGCGAAACTTTGTAAAAGGGGAGGTCGACTTGCATTTGCGCCTCGAAGTTGGGAACCACAGAAAACCAACTTCAGCCGACCTACCACCACTGTGGCGACGGTGGGGTTCGAAACTGGGACCTCGCGACGCGAGTCCGTCACTATACCAGTCGGCCACCACAGCGGCAAAGGTAAACTCTGTGCTCAGATGGCAATATGTTATAAGTTTGTTTTCGAAATTTCGCAATGGCAATTTTGTAAATAATATTTTGCTAACATGCGATGCTGTGGCTTTTTGACTTGTTACCCTTTGCCTCCGTTGTTTCCTCATGAACTGAAAGAGAAAGACGAAATGTTGCCAACTTCCAAAATTTTAATAAACGAAACTCCGAAAAGCGACAACTAATTTTTTTGGGAAAAGTGACATTATATTTTGCCATCTGAGCACAGAACTATTTTGTGGTTTTTTTTCTCTGAGTGGCTGCACCATAGGGTTCTTTAGGGAGCGGCAGTAAACCTCAAGCTGCCCCCGGGACAAGAAATAGTGACCTTGAGGGTGTAAAAGCAGATGTGAATGACCGAAAGAGTGACTCGACACAGTAGCATATTTACGATGTCGAACGGGGTGGCTAATTAAGAGGAATAAGTAGAGTCAAGAAAACCTTACCACAGAATATGTGAAGGGAGGCAAAATTTGTATAGCCGCTCAGGTATCAAAATCGTAAATCCGCCTCCAGGAGGAGGAGGAAGGGGACAAAGCTCTAACAGAAGAGCCTTAAAATTATGTTGCACTTGTCAATTGCTCGAATTTCCGAGTGGGAAAATGCGGCATCTTGCCCAACGGCGCTTGCTATTTATTATAGCAGCTGATCCCCATGGAGTGACCTATGCACCTAAGAAGGACCATCGGACCGTACATGCGTTAAGACAGCCTGGGGTAATTTTTTAATGAAAACCATGCAATCTCTTCCTTCAATTCAGAAGCAAATAAAATGGGTGAAACCGCAATCAATCAACACCTTCTAAAACATGCTGTAGAAGGCGTTGGTCTGGCAAGGCTCCTACTCGGGGCCCCCCGAGATGATTCTCATCAGATGTGATTCTTTTTTTTGTTTTTCACACTACAAATTCATATTAGACACGCGAAAAGTCTGACCAAGGGGGCCCCCTACTGCGGGATGCGAGGCCATGGGTCTACTTGCTGTGCCGGGTTGAACTCATAGCTGGGACATACGTGGTTGGAGCCCTGTCACACTACTGGGAGGCATGTTCTCAAATCAAGGGCCAATTATAACTATCACAAGAAGGAAAGCTCCCTTAAAAGAAATCCGACATATGGCTATAACTAAAATAATCATGATGCTGATCATAGGATGTTCATTTAAGTTGTCAGAGAATATCTTCTGAGTATAAATCAAGCATCTATCCTCAATGGTTTTATAGTGAGCACTATGATTCCTACCACGGTAGGGGTCTAGCACAGAGGCCCGGGACAGACTTCATTGTTTTTTTACACTATAGAGGTCGTCCAAACAAAGATCATCTCGGGGGGGGGGGGGTGTTGCTGGCACCTAGCTCCAGGATGGAGGGGACATGATGAGCACCGAGATGCTCGCGGTGAAAAGGAAAAATTCTGTTCGTGTGTAAAAAATGTGCCCTTTAATTTTTTTTCCCAGATAGACGGCACATTACCTTTTATTTCACATACACAGACCTGTGTCTGCGCTCACCAAATTTCGATATCTGAGTGGAATGATAAGATATTCTGCCTTATAGTTTTATAGGGAATTTTTTTCTGCCCAGCAAAAAACTGTGTACACGGAAGCATTATCAGTCATTCTCCAGACTGTGAACGTCCATATTTTGTAAACTTTTTCACAGGGGAAAAAATGGTGCCTTTTTAAACACTTTTGTCGATGTAACCAATATAAACGGGTAAAAAATACCCCTTCTAGAAAATATTGAAAACAATTACATAATATATATATATGCAGTATAGTATTATATTACTTGTGATTAAGACGTCAATGAACTAGAAACCCTTCCGCAACCTATGCAATAAAACTGTTACAATTCTTCGATTGAAATCAGCTACCGAATTTCGATTAATGTTTCCTATGAAAAAAAGCTAGCATGATGTGATATTAGTTATCGTTTGTACGTAAAAATATTAGTCAAATTATTAAGTTTGTCTCAAAATTTTAAAAGTTATTTGTGAAAGGTTGAAGATAGCACACTTTGCGAGTTTTACTAATGCTATTTTTCCGCGCACAAATAGCAACTGTTAAATTTTAGACAAATTTGATAATTTAACCAATATTATTGCTTAAATAATATTAACTAATATCATGGTTATTTTTAATTGATTGGCGGCACATTGATCAAAATCTGGTCGCTAATTTCAATTAAAGAACTGTAACAGTTTAATTTAATAGATGGTGGAAGGGGTTCTAGTTCATTGAGGTCTTTCTCACATGTAATATGAAAGTATTATGCTGTTATACTTACTCATCAGGACGTTTTTATTTAGAAAATTCTCGCGCGACATCTTAAATCATCAACGTTACCCCCCCCCCCCAACAAAGGGAGTCGTGACCAACACTTTGGGAACCACTGTATTAAGGAATTAGAGGGGGGAAGAAAAATCTTTTCAGATTGTCTTATAAGGGCGGCAGAATTCCTTGGACCAGTCCTGTATCTATGGATATTTCGTGAGGCGCGGTAGCCTAGGTCGATAAGATACTCCCTTAAAATACCAAAAGATGTTTAGAGGTGTCGCGAGTTCGATACTCGGGTTCGTCCTTGTCAGAAAACTTTCTTGACACGGTGTACAACAAAAATGGCGACATGACCACAGAAAAATCGTGTCCGGAAAATTCACCGCCAGCAATTCACCGACAACAATTCACCGCCGGAAAATTCACCGACCAACAATTCACCGCTAGGAAAATTCACCGACCAACAATTCACCGCCATGCAATTCACCGCTAGGAAAATTCACCGACCAACAATTCACCGCCATGCAATTCACCGCTAGGAAAATTCACCGACCGACAATTCACCGCCATGCAATTCACCACTAGGAAAATTCACCGCTAGGAAAATTCACCGACTAGCAATTCACCGACAACAGTTCAATGCGAGGGAGTGAGCGATTGAGTTACTGAGTGAGTGAGTGACCCAGTGAGTGACTGAGTGACCGAGTCAGTGATTGAGCGACCGAGAGAGTAAGTGATTGAGCGACCGAGAGAGTAAGTGATTGAGTGACCGAGTTAGTGATTGAGTGACCGAGTCAGTGATTGAGTGACCGAGTCAGTGATTGAGCGACCGAGAGAGTAAGTGATTGAGTGACCGAGTCAGTGATTGAGCGACCGAGAGAGTAAGTGATTGAGTGACCGAGTGATTGATCCAGTGACCGAGTGAGTGAGTGACCCAGTGAGTGACTGAGTGACCGAGTAAGTAAGTGATTGAGTGACCCAGTGAGTGACTGAGTGACCGAGTAAATAAGTGATTGAGTGACCGAGTGAGTGACTGAGTGACCGAGTAAGTAAGTGATTGAGTGACCCAGTGAGTGACTGAGTGACCGAGTAAGTAAGTGATTGAGTGACCCAGTGAGTGACTGAGTGACCGAGTAAGTCAGTGATTGAGTTACCGAGTGAGTGACTGAGTGACCGAGTAAGTCAGTGATTGAGTTACCGAGTGAGTGAGTGACCGAGTAAGTAAGTGATTGAGTGACCGAGTGAGTGACTGACCCAGTGAGTGACTGAGGGACGAGTAAGTAAGTGATTGAGTGACCGAGTGAGTAAGTGATTGAGCGGGTGAGTGAGCAATCCAGTAGTGACTGAGTGACCGAGTGAGTAAGTGGTTGATAGAGTCAGTGATTGAGCCAGCGAGTAAATTGGTTAGTGAGTGAGGGAGTGAGTGTATTGGTAAGTGAGGCAGTGAGTGAATGGTCAGTAAGTGAGTGAGGGAGTGAGTGAATTGGTAAGTGAGGGAGTGAGTGAATGGTCAGTAAGTGAGTGAGGGAGTGAGTGAATGGTCAGTAAGTGAGTGAGGGAGTGAGTGAATTGGTAAGTGAGGGAGTGAGTGAATGGTCACTAAGTGAGTGAGGGAGTGAGTGAATTGGTAAGTGAGGGAGTGAGTGAATTGGTAAGTGAGGGAGTGAGTGAATTGGTTAGTTAGTTAGTTTTTAACGTAGTAGTGTCACAAATGATTAAAAAATCCGATTGTTCCGAAAACGTATTTATGATGAAGTGTTGATTTGAAGACACTTGGATCGGGCGTCCTCTTCGTCGTGGTGGTAGTCGCGCTTTGACATCGACATTTGGAACTGCTTTCAAGGAACGCGTAACGATTTACCAACAATTCTATAGAAGGATGGCATCGAGCGTCCCAACAGCAATTATCTGCTCACCACCCAGATATATGGAAGTTCATCGGTGCCATAAAAAGAGAACAGAGTTTGAATGAAGTTCGGATGGAGCAAATTGTAAGTGGACAAAACCATCACATTGATTAGGAGAAAGAAATACCGGGACTCTGCGCAGAGATTAAAGAATTTAGTTGATAAGTATCATCAAGGATGTGACATTAAAGACTATTTGAGAGGTATAGCTCATAATGTATCATTTTCATTATGATATCAATATTTGTGAGAAATGAATATTTTTCTCCCGTTTTTCCTTACATTTGCGTGTTATCTGTTTTTCTAGATTAGTAGATTGGAACCCTTTAATTATAAATATGTAAGGAAGGAAATCATGTCGAAAATTGCTAAATAAATACTGTATGTTTTGAATGAAAATTGTCAGATATTACTAATTAAATATTGTAGGTTTTGATTGAAAATTACCAATTAAATATGCATGTAATGAAAGCTGTGTGAAAATTATCCTTCTAAAATACTCCTCTAACATTGCCCAAAAAGAATGTCATTTTTTATATCGTTTTTTGTAGCTGTGGTTCCGCGAGTTTCAGTTTTCGAAAATGTTATTTGTCACCCAAGAGGTTTTATGTCCAAGAATTGGATGTTTAAAACCAGATAATTTCATACGATTTTTGAACTCACTCATATAATTTTAAACAATATGAGGCTATGGCTTTCTTTTACCCGTTTTGCTGATTGAGAAAATTAAACTTATCTTTATATTCACTTTATTTCATTAATTTGTTTTCCAGCATCAGTAGTAGGACATAATTATATGGCCTGTACAAAACGAACTGCGTCGTAGCGAACTAATATGAGGTGGGGATCATACATAATCACCGGTAAATGTTAGAAAATAACTAAAAGAGCTCTAGAACAATATTCTAAAAGTGAAAGCAATACAGCCAGACTCGGTTATAACGCCGAAATCCCGCGAAATCTTCGATGTCGTTATAACCGAGTTTAACTGTATTTAAAATACTGGTTTTAATAGGTGTGGCATCATCAACAACCAATTTCAATCCACTGCTGGATGTAGGTGCTCTCCTTAGATTTCCCCTCAAACGAAATGCGATATTTTATGAAATTTTCGGAACTTCTATATGGTAATATTGCAACAAAAAATTAAACAAAAAATTCAAGAAAACTTCGACTATAAACGAGTAAAACCGTGACATTTTTCAAAAAGTCTGGATGGAGAAGAAAAAACAGAAAAACCGAACTTTCACGGAAAATACGAGACAAAATGCAGGACATGTGGTCACCGATGCCTAGCCTAGACTAGATTTTTAAAGATTTTAAAATCACCCCTACCAATAGCGAGCTCTAAATCCACCCCCGTCTTCAACATATAGGCTTGTGTCATCTGCGAATGAAATTATTTTACCGTTCTACTTAATTTTACAAAAATCATTAATATAAACTAGAAATAATTATGACCCAAGGGCCGATCCTTGTGGGACTCTTTTCATTATATTTCAAATGTGCTGATTTTACCATTTATTATGGCAGCTTGTTTCCTATTGTAGTAATATGTTTTAAACCAATATAGTACATTGCCTGCTGAGATAACCAATATAGTAATATAAACCAATATAGTACATTATTTGTTAGAATATTTAAATCAACATAATCGAATGTTCGTTTTAAGTCTAAGACTGTAAGTCAAATGTCAAAAATCAATCCCCCCCTAATAAAGAGGGGGAGGGGGTTCAAAGGTTATACGGAGTAATCATCACTGAGCCGAAATCCCTGAAGCCATAAATATAAAATTTAGTAAGCATTATATTTTATTACCAGTTGTTATCCGCGGCTTCGCTCTCGTGTGTTTTTGCAATCTCAAAATTACTCTCACCTCATAACCCCCATGGGTGATGAACTTTCAGAAATCCTGTCTTAGTGTGTATGTACATTATAAAATATAATACTAACTAAATTTCATATTTATGGCTTAAGCGACTTCGGCTCAGTGCTGATTGCTCCATATAACTTTTGAAACCCCACTTAGGGGGTTGAATTTGGAAAAATCCCTTCTCAATGAGTCTATATTACAATATTGATCTAATGTCATATTTATAGCTTCAGCTGTTTCGGCTCGGCATGATTTCAACGTTGACCGTCCCCCCTTCTTATGACGCCCTTAGGTTGTCGAATATGGAAAAACCATTTCTTAGTGAGTAGTGAGTCTTTACGTCGTGAAAAAAACTATTCACAAAATTTGATATTTACAGCTTCAGCGGTTTTGGCTCGGCGATGATGAATCAGTCAGGACATGGTATTTTATGTACAGTACTAGGGGGCTCTGCCCCCCTACCACCTTTGGCGGCCAACCCCCCCCCCCCCCGTTTTCTCTTCATAACATATCTTGTTTATTTCGTTTCACTTCATCAGCGTGCTATGGAAAGGGACACGTGAAAGCACCAGCTTACAGAAGAAGCGAATTTTATAATAATAAAGCAACAAAAAACAAACGTGATTCATCAAGTAACCCCAGAAAACTTCCCCATGGGGGTCCCCAAACTCCAATTCGTTGAATTGTAGTGGGGGCCCTGACTGTATTTATCTCGGGCTACCGATGTCTTGCAAATTTTACAATGTTAAACAACAAAAACCAATGAGATTCATCCAGGGACACCCGAAATGAAACCTGTCAACTTTTCCATGGGGCCCCGACCTGAAGGCTTGTCGGACATACCCCCTGTGAGTGTCCACGAAAATTTTTAATTTTTATCAATTTTAAAACGAAGAAATCCAGGGCCCACATCCAGTAACGGGGACCCAATACGCAGATATTTAGTGGGGCACCCAGACACTGGATTTATCTCGGGCTTCCGCTGTTGAAAATTCTACAATGTTAAACGACAGAAAAGAATGAGATGCATCCACTGCCCCCAAAATGAAACGAGACCCCTGACTCGGAAGCCAATCGGGCATCCCCCTGTGAGGGCCACTGCAAATATTCATTTTACTAACGAATAAAATCCAGCAACCCCAATCCGTATCATCTGAATTTCTTCTCATAAAGTCATTATTTAAACTTTCCGCCATATCTTTAGGATATGGCACTTACTCACTCAATAGATCACTCACTCAATAGATCGCTCATTCACTTAGCAGCTCGCTCACTCACTCACGGACTGACTGACTTACTCGCTCATTGAATCAGTAACCCACTCGCTCACTGAATCACTTACTCACTCGGTCACTCAGTCACTCACTCGGTCACTCACTGGGTCACTCACTCACTCAGTAACTCAATCGCTCATTCCCTCGCTAACTGACTCGCATCGAACTGTCGTCGGTGAATTGCATATCGGTGAATTGTTGGTCGGTGAATTTTCCTAGCGGTGAATTGCATGCGGTGAATTGTTGGTCGGTGAATTTTCCTAGTGGTGAATCGCATGGCGGTGAATTGTTGGTCGATGAATTTTCCTAGCGGTGAATTGCATGGCGGTGAATTGTTGGTCGGTGAATTTTCCTAGCGGTGAATTGTTGGTCGGTGAATTTTCCTAGCGGTGAATTGTTGGTCGGTGAATTTTCCTAGCGGTGAATTGTTGGTCGGTGAATTTTCCTAGCGGTGAATAGCATGGCGGTGAATTGTTGGTCGGTGAATTGCATGGCGGTGAATTGTTGTCGGTGAATTTTCCGTAAACCAGAAAAAATTGCTACCGCAGGGAGTCCCCCAACGATAGGTTAGCGCACCAACCTCTGGATGAGTATAAAAGCAAGCCTGCCGTTCGGAATAAGCAATAAATTGTAGGTCCCGGTCTAATTAGCCCTCGTATGCAGAAAATGACCGTGGTGCGACAAAAATGATCAATTGATATTTGTTGAGCAAAAAGTTATGCTTTTTATGTTAATATAAAAAGTATCAAAAAATGATTCAACTTATTAATATAAGTTCAATCATTAAGTTTGCCTTGGAATTTTGGCAGCTGTTTTTTGTGCATTGTAAAGTAACGAGTCAAACCTGCATAATTCATTAATGCAATTTAAAAGAGCATTATCTATAACTCGGTTTTAGCTTCCATTCAGCCTTGGATCCTCTTCGATTACATTTACAGAAAGGCAAAGACGGCGCCTGTTTGCAAGTTTTGTTAATGCTATTTAACAATGCACGAACAAAAATTCTCCGAATTCCGAGACCAGCAGAGGCTGACATGTTTTCTCAAAATTTTTAGTTTTTTAACACTGCCCTTCAATTCAGTTATCATGCATAAAAAAACTTCAGGCCTCAGTGCCAATTTTTTAGTTACCATGGCGCTTGTCAAGCCCTGTCCTAGACTGAAATCTTTGGGTGGGGCCTCCTCTATAGTGAATTTTTGTCCTTGTGGGGATCATGGTGCTCACGTAAACCATTGAAAACGAATGTTTGATTTCGTATTGAGGAGATATTCACTGACAACTCGGATGAACTCTTTGATTCAATGCTTGGCATGATTATTATTTCAATTAAAAACATAGCTTTAATTTTCATGTAAGTATAACCTTGAAGGTCTGTCTGCACTCTATGGAGACTTTTTCATACTTCATACTGGAGACCGGCTCACATTCACGCCTCAAAGTTGGGGTTAAGAACCACTGCTATAGATTACTAACTTTTACGAAATTTATAATTTCAACTTCATTAACGGGAACATGTAGATTTATGGTTTTAGCTACCAGTGAGCTACACACATTTTGCCACCATTCTAGTAATTTAAGTTATTCTAATAGTTTCCACTTAATTTTCTTGACAGATCATTCATCAAACTTGCTACTCAGTGCTATAACCCGGTTGACACCGACCACCTGTGTCTCCAAGTCATTTTTTTGGTCATTCCCATGCCCACACACACTCAGGTTACTCTTATGGTCATTCGTATGCTTGCACATATGCTCTAAATCACTCTTTTGGTCACCCACTGACCTAATCCTCCATTCAATTTTATTACGGGGTGATTGTATCCATACAGAAACCAAGGAGGAACAGATTGATGTACATATTTGATCATTTTCCTGTCAAACTAGTCATTTTATACATACAGGTTCTACAGTTTAAAGCTGATTCTGGACAGTTCTTCCACACACTTTGATTTCAAACCCAGACATGTTGAATAGGGCCGTCTGAAGAGCATCGTGGGCCTCTGGGTAAAGTGATTTTTCTGAAACCACTATCTGACTAAGAATACCTGCCTATACCAATTTACATGCTTACTCTTGAAAATTTTAACTAGAACTCATGAAGCCCCCTCAGCACTCAAGGCCAACTGTGACCAGCCCGAATGGGCCCCATGCATTAAGATAGCGCTGCTGTTGAATTAAAGATTGATGAATTGGTGACTAAACTAAACCCGTACAAAAAGGATGAACTTCAGCAATTTTTATCCAGTCAGTTGTGACAGGAATATTGTCTATCACGTGATACATGACAAAACAAGCAAATACAAAACACAATTTATTAAGAACTAACGATACATGTATATAAGGTATATACAGGGTGCATAACTAACAAGGCATATGGTGTTTTACTGGCGAACCTTTGATCCTAGAGGCAGGCTTCCAGTTAGAAAAAGTATTCAAATAACGTGTAGTATTTATATCATTCATGTTGCAAGGGGTTGTACAGTTATTAATAGGGCTAGGATTTTTCATGCCCTAAAAATACGTAAAGAATGCTCTATAAAAATGTATTTATGCCCTTAAAAAACTAAATATGCCCTAAAATTTTTTCATCCCTATCTCAGGTAACATTAGTTTTAGCAAAATAATATGGTAATGAGAAGTGTTGATGGAGTCGAAACTATTTTTAACGATTACTTCTTGTATGAACAAAAAACTCTTCGTTTTACCAATAACTACGAGTATAAGAAAATCAATAACATTGTTTTCAATATTTTTTTCTACAGTTGATGTACCAAGCAGACCACAATTTTTTAACACGAAAAAAAAAAAAAAATTTTTTTAAATATTGAGACCCTATGCAGTGATGGTAATCTCATCAAGCCACTATTTCCCTTTTGAGTAAGTTTTTCACTCCCCAAATTCAGAATTAATGTGCTGCCATTTATAGGCAAAACTATCTAGCCATGTATTTAGACCTAGAAAAGCATTGCACAAAGTTAAAAAAAAAACTAACAATTTTTTTTATTTGGTAAAAACTCTCAAAATTTCATTAAAAAATCCCCCTCCCCCCCCATGGATCTATTTTAGCCAATCTTTCCACGTTTCCATCACTGATTTAGATGATTAATCTAGAGCAGTGATTTCCAACATGGGGGATATAATGTTCCAGGGACGCTAGAAGCTATGGGTATAACATAGGATCCTATGGGTTAGATTGCATTGGGGGCGATGGGAGAAAAACATTTCTGAAGTGGACAATGGGACAAAAATAGTTGGGAAACTGATCTAGAGCCATACACAACAGCATCGTAGAAGGGCTAGCATTTTATGCTCTAAAAATTCAGTGGCATTGCTGATTGGTTGAAAACCTGAATTTCAGGGTTTTTTTACCAATAGAGGAATAGAGGGGCAGAGCTGATGACAAAATTTTGCTGACAGGGAGGGGAGGGGGGGTCAAAAATGGCTAAAAATTTGCTTATGTAATACTTGAACGACCCCTTAGCCATGACGTTTCAGTTTTCGTGCATAAAAATCTTAGCCCTACAACTCTTGTCAGAGACGGGAAACAAAAAACCAGTCTGAAGCGGAATCGAAAAATCGGGGAAAAATTCACTTTTTATTGAAATTATGGAATATGCAAAGTATGCCTTAAAACGTTCATAATATGCTCTATCATATCTATTTTCATAATATGCCACATAAAAATAGCGAAATATGCAAAATAAAAAAATATGTAAAGATCAGAGCCCATGTTGTTAAAATAAAAATGTTAACTTCTTATACGAACACCCTATGCTCAAAAACCCAACTGTACAAAGTTGTTTCCCTGCCTCCCCTGATGAAGTCTTCCGTTTTTTAGATTTGAATATCTCAGCCCATATCGCACTTAGAAACGTGGAATTTTTTTTTTCATCAGGGCAACAACTTTATGCAATTGGGTTCTTGAGCAAGCACAGGATGTCCGTATAAAAAGTTAGCAATGTCAGTTTAATAACTATACAACAGCATGCAACATGAATGACACATCTGAGTACAGCACGTTATTTGAATACTTTTTCTAATTGGAAGTATACCTCTAGGATCAACGGTTCACCAGTAAAATATCATATGCCCCGCTACCTTAGTATATACTTTGTATATACATAGTAGCACCCCGTATATACTTTGATTGATAACCATCTAATAGATAAATAAAATATCACTTTATGAAAAAATTCTCATTCTTAAATAAATATCGCTTTGACAGTGATGAATTCGGTAAATTTTCTGTAAAATTATTGCACTTTTAAATTGCATTTCAAGTGAAAGAGCCATCGCTGCTCTCAATCAAATACATAAAGACTCAACATAAATTATCACAATTAGGTTAATACCATTATATATATATATATGTATAAAAGCTGCTGGTGATGATCAACTCGAGTAATTTTTAATGGACAGAATGGCATCATCGGCAGGTTCATAATTGTCTGAATCTGTGTAAAACACAGAAGATGGTGAAGACTTCTTCCGCTTACTGCTTAATTTAGGAATATTATCTTTACTGTTGGTTTTCTTCTTATTGTCGATGGAATCTTTCTTTTTTAGATTCACTTTAGCATTTTTCAAGACGCTCGAGGAACATGGTGATATTTTAATCTTTTTCATAGTTTCTGAACACTTATTACAATTTTCATCACCAAAATGTTCTTCTTTCATAGGAGTAATGGGTGAAGTTCTTGGAGACTTGCTGTGCAGCCTCTCAATCATTTTGGTGATATGATTCTTGGGGAAGAGAACTGTGACGAGACTCTCAAGCAAAACATACACTAGGCGGCGATTCAATGCAGGTCTCTGGAACATGTTATAAACCTTCATCAAACCTCTGTATGTGGTCTCACTGCCGATGACTCGTTTTACTTCATCTATGACAGATATTTGATACAAGTGAATTTAAAAAAAAAGATTAATCATTGAACATCCAAAAATATATAAATGATATAAAAAACATATCCAAATAGCTGAAAATACAGTGCTACCCAGGGCCAGTTCAATGCATAAGACCACCCAGTAAGGCCCACAAACCATGAGTGCATAAGGAGGGGGAATCTTGTTTTGATAATGAGATTTGGTTCAATAATTTTCAAGAGCGAGTATGGAAATTGGTAGACAAGTAGTTAGAGATAAGCAGGGATCTCAGAACACCACTTTCTCTATGGGACTATTGTGGTATTTAGACAGTCCCAGTTCTACTTTGATTTTTCACAATAAATCTGCATTATAATTAAAAATATACAGGGTGTTTCAAAAAGAATCATCCAATTTAAAAAAGTCATAACTATTCAGCTTTTAATCCATTTTGATCGAATAATGTATAGGAAGAAAGAGAAAAATCTCGAGTTTCACGCAGTTGCCAACAAGTAGCGCTAATGCTCTTCCTTCAGCCACTACTTCAGTGTTTGTCAAGATGGGGACTACACAACATAAATTGTTTTGTGTTGTAAGCTTTGTGAAGTTGTAGTATGTAACAACTGTTCATGCTTTTCGTTGACAATACCTTGGTGCTGAACTCCCTACCGGTCAGAGCATTAGGTGATGGTATAAGCAATTCCAAGACACTGCTTGTCTGTGTAAAGGGAAATCCCCTGGCTGTTCCTGCATGTCAGATGAAAATGTGGAGTGCATTCGAAAGTTTCGCATGTAGTCCACAGAAATTCACTCGCAGTGAATGCAAACATGCTCGCAAAAGTTTGGGACAAATTTGACTACCGTATAGACATATGCTGTGCATCACAAACTGAATATATTGAGCACCTTTAATTTGATTTGTAAAAAAAAAACTTTATGATTAGCCATGTAATATAAAATTAATCTCAAGTGTCTATGTTCAATATTTTTCATAATATATATATTTCAAATTGGGTGATTCTTTTTGAAACACCCAGTATATTTTGTCACCGTATAATTAAAACCTTGTATATAAAAAATTCCAACTTTACAGGAGGAAACAAAAAAGAAAAAGATTGGACACATCCCATTGAATAACACACAAAAAGTGGTTTATTTTTTTCTCCATAGAGCAGATTGTCGCTGATTTGTTTTTTCTCAAAAGCTCTAATAGGTGAAATATGATGTTCTCAATTTAAAACTGCCAAAAAGTCATTTTCACAAAAAAATTAATGCACAAGGTTTCCATTATAATTTGCTAAAATGCACTGAAACCCTAGCGAGAAAAAAAAGATCATAATCATGCTAATTATTGTGAGCATGTGACCACAGTTTTTCCATCAAAACTACTACAGCAGTAAGTTAATACTATACATTCTGCAGACAAGACACCTTCAATTATATGCAACCCATGCATATTTTTACATTAAAAACTAAATAAACCCCTTGTACTGTATTTCATAGAAAGCAAAAAAAGTACCTGGAACAAAGGAAAGCAAAAGAGTCTTTGCCATGATCCTTGTTCTCAGCTTGGTATTTTGATCACGCTCTAATTGGGGTTCAGCAAGAAAACCACCAGGCCAAAAAGCTTGACTGCAAAAAAAAAAATTTTACCATAAGGTGGGAAAGACAAAGGACTTTGTATATTTTATCAAAATAACAATATTCTATTGATTAATGAAGCCTCTATCAACACAGGCACATGGTAAACCAGTCACATATATCTTTCACTGGCAAAGCACTGTGTGGTGACTTTAAATTATCGAAACTTGTGTATAACGATACTGTCAATAACAATATTTTCTTTGGTCCCAGTAGAATTCCTATTCAACAGGAAACGGTGTAAATGCACAAACTGCCTACAACAATATTTTTTCTAGGTCCCTATAGTATCATTATAGAAAGGTTTCACTGTATATTATATGAAATATTTTCACACAATTCTTGCATTCACCATTTCTATCAAAGCCCTAGATAATGATCTTGCAAAAATTGTAGTTACTCCCCTGAAAGGGAAAATGTGCCTACAACAGGGTATGGAAACCAGGACTTTAGTGAGAAAGGGGCAAACATGATTTTATGATTCCTATCTTCTGTAAAATTCAACAAATTTGTTTTTTTTATTCCCCTCCCAATAAAATTTATCAGCCCCAAAAATTTGCCACCTGGGGCAGTTGTACTCTTTACACCCCCCCCCTCCCGGTCCCAGCCCTGGCCCGTGGAACACACACACAGTTCACTGTACTTGTTGAATTTAGACCTGCATCATTAAATGCGAATGCGTGGAATGGTGGTAAGATGCTAATCTACCACAGTGAAGATTGCCAACAGGTCCCAGGTTCAAACTGGGGGGGGGGGGGAAGAATATAGATAACAAGATATTTTCCTTAATGAGCTTGACGAGCTTGAGGCAACCATCGAAAGATGGTGCCTTCATTTCCTACCCAACTTATTAATGGCAGTAAATTGCAATATAGCGATATGGACAAAGTTGATGGTTGGTGAGGTAGTAAAGTATTAAGTAGGTAGTTTTGCTATTCAAGTTCGAATTTGTATTTATTTAATAATTTTATATTTATAAAAGGCAAGCCCTGAAAAAATCACTTTAATATAAGTTAAAAATAAGTTTATATAAGAAATAAAAGTAAATTTTGAAATAAGTTTATTTTAACTAGTATGTTCACAAATTTATAAAATAATTCACCTTAAGACTTTCAGGCACTCGGCCACTTGCATCACTGATATCCTGCTACCCACATACTCAGTAAGTTTCCTAGAAGTACAAAAAAATATGAAAAGAAATTTTCAAAAAATAGTCAGAATACAGTAAGTTAGCAATGCTACCCAATTCAATCAAATGTTTGTATCAAGTTTAAGAAATGCCCTCTTTCTCGAAGGAATCGCTTCATTTTTAAAATTTGATTTTTTCAACTGGGAAATAGATTTAGCGTGTGACTTGGTTTAATGAGAATTTTTGTTGGTAGATACAGCTCCTAATGTATAAAAACTGTTTAAGTAATGTGACAATGATGAAAAGTATGCTTATGGGGGTTCTCTTTATAAATCATTTCAACTAAAGTTGAAAGTAACCACACATAAGAAAAATCACAATCTTTTGGAACCCTACAAAAAATTAATAATAACCTACCGGTTTATCACATTACCCTGTGTAGTCTTGATTATTTGCCGCAGCAGAACCATGATTCTTCGACGAAACCACTGATCTTTGTTCTTCAAATCAAAAACTTCATCTATCAAAAGCAATATTATCCGAAGTGGAATATCATCAGCCTGTATGGATATTTGGAGAAAAAATAAGAAAAAGATAAAAATTTCACTACAATTTTCATAATTGCAAAAACCACACTAAGATATACTTCATTCTGCATAAAACAATTCAACATGAGCATACTGATGAGAACAAATTAAATATTCAATCAATTTGTGGGAAACAAATAATTTGAAAAAAAAAAAAACTCATTTCATTTTACAAAATATATGATAAGGGAATTGTAATATACAATGACAACAAGCTATAACGATAACATAGGATATAATACACAGTCAAATTTCCCTATAGCCTGTTTAGAAGTTTTCAATGACTCAAACTGGCCTATAGACTATGGAAGCATTTTGGGTTGGTATAGATTGGCTACACAAGATTCAAAGAATGAAACAAATGTCAAGAGAATGATAGCTTACATCCAAGTCTAAACCAGCTGATACTTTGACTGTTTCGAAAGGATAGTCAGAATTTGGATCTGCATTTCTACTGAGAGCTCTGACCAAACCATCTTTCAATCCAAATAAAGTATGAGGCACAATTTTTATAGCATTCCCAACAGTCTTAACAGACGATTTGATTGGAGTGACAAATGTTTCAACCTACATGGAAAAAAATATTTTGAAAAATTAAAACAAAACGGGTAAATACTGATGACAATTTATTGACCAAAATAAGAAAATACAATTTTTTTTATCGATAAGTTACAGTTTGAGGTTTTAAAAGTAAATATTTGTATATTGCAGAGCCATAGCTAGAGGTTTCTTTCTGAGGGAGACGACTAGTAATTTTTGGAAGGGAAATGGGGGGTTAAATAAAGTGGTAGAACGATATGTTTAACCATGCTATTCTACACACCTAGCCAAACATTCATTTTCTGACATTTTGATTTGGGGGGGGGGGGGGGAATGATCAGACCCATAAGTCCCCTCCCTCACTATGGCTTTGGGCTCCAGGGAGCTGCATATAATTTCAGGATAGGGTTAGTTTCAAGAAAATGACGGAATAAGAATATTTGTGATTTTTCAAATTACAGCAGACTCGCAACTATCCGGTCTCTGCACTACTGTAATTAAAAATTCAATCATTTTTGAGCGATTCCAAAGCTGCTCATAAATTGTTTTTCGAATGTGGCTGTGAAAAATCAACTATTAACCGATCAGGTGGTTACACTGGCATATGCCATCACTTCAATTTTTAATCTAATTATTTCAATTTTTGAAAACTAATTAGTAATTTATTTAATTATCATAATTTTCTTTGTTAATGACTTTAAAAACAGTTTAAAACATGAAGGCAGTTTAAATGTATTCAGAAAAAATTTCAATCAGGAAAATTCACTTTATTATTGATGGGGGTAGGAAGTGAGCATTTAGAGCACTTCGTCCTACCCAATCCATTCTTCCACCATATTAGGCCGGATAGTTCAGAGCCTATTGTACAATCACGGAAAATAATCACTGAAAAATATGTTAATATTTTCCACTCTGTGAGTGCGAAAAAATGAAATTCATTGAAAAACTCACACTACGGACAAGAGATTTTTTCTCATTTCCACAGTCCCTGGGTTCAAGGAAATTATGAATCATCAGTTGAAGACCATTACACTTTCCCAAAACATCTGCAGATAACAGAAACTGCAAGTATTCATTGAGCATGTGTCGCCGCTTCTCCATTAGTTGGCGGCTGAGGTTATTGAAAGCTTTCTTGCTGGGGAAATCAAAACTGGACAGAATGGAAAACTGAAAGAAAGAAAACTTTCAGATATTTTTTATCATATAATTCTAATATTCCAAATGCATGAATTTGGGTAAAAAGTGAATCAAAAGATGAATCAATCATTGAAATTAATCCATAAAATAGTTAATCGAAGATGAGAGATATAATAAAGCAACACCTGTGTATAACTCTATACTCTCTATAACGATAAACATGCCCATGTTATTTTCTTTGGTCCAGGTGGACAGAATTCATATTTATTAGGAAATAGCGCAAATACTCAAACTGTCTACAACAATAACCTGTCTATAACAATAATTCTCCAGGTCCCTACACAGTGTTGTTATAGACAAGTTTTACTGTACAAAGTGGCTCACTCAGATTTTCAACTATAAAAAGCAGAATTATTTCTCGAGGAAAAAATTCTCAGCTGATATTCTTGTACAGATATATATGATATGTAAATAATATGCCTTAATTTTTTTACATTCACATTGGCATATCGGAAAAAGCTTAAAATACACTAGTATAGAGACAGGAGGATGAGACACAAAGCACTGTATAGTAAGTGAAACACAGCTCTTGTTAGTCACTGCAAAAGTCATCACATAAGTTGACAAGGAACCAGATGAAAATGCCAGAATTTCAGATACATCTATGAATGATGACTAATTTTTGTAGAAGGAAAAAAAAAAGTTGTTCAAATACAAGCTTCAACTGTTTTCAGCTCTTTTTTAAAATAAAATAACATTTTTTGGGTGAAGTGAATCACTGAATTCATTAGGGGTTAATATATTTTCTTTTTGTAGCACTTGTAGAACGAGATTAAAATTTAAAATATCTCATGCCACTTCTGCCTGATCTTGAATTGCTTCAGCTTTACTCTTAAACACTAGGACACACTGGTCTGTAATTACTATCATAATTGCTATTTTAGATATAATTTTATCTCAAACTGTCACATCACACATCATTTGAGAAGCATTGTGATGAATAAAGGCGTCATCTGCTGAGAAAGAAACAGAAGTTCACGAGAGGGCATGAAAAAGACATATTATCAAGGAGGCAAAAAATACCACAAGAAAAATAAGACTCTAATCATATAATTGCACAAATATGGCATACATTTCATTACAGAATATGGATAAAAACAATCTAAAAAAAAATAATATTTTGTTTGTACCTTTTCATTTACTGCTTTATGGAAGTCATGAAACTCACTGTAACGTCGGACAACAAACCACTTTTGCTCGGTCCCATCAATACGCTGATGACACACAGCAATAGCGTACACAGCAAAGGTCTTACCAGCATGGTGAGTGATACCTATGAGGGAAAATACCATTAAATCACAAAATCTAGAATCTGTTTTCATTAGCCAACTTAAAAAAACCAATAAAAACCTAATTTTTTTAAAAATTAATAACAGAAATTAGGATTCTTCATAAATATCAGGCACTGGAGCCACTTGGCTGATCACACCGGCCCCCACATTTTGAGGGTGTGTTCCCCCACATTTACGGTAACAATAATTTCCTTCTTAAGTACTGAATTTTCATCAATTCTGTAAATCTACATTTTCATCTAGAAATAAATAATTATAGAATTATTTCTTTACTAAATTCAGAATTTTTGTCATGTCTGGAATAATTTTTTTTAATAAATTCTAAATTTTCATCAATTCTGGTATTATTTCATTTATTCTGGATTTTCATTTTTTAAATACTTTCGATTCCCCTCTCTTACAGAAGAAAAAAAAACCAATCAGGGTTAAGGGGCCCCTGCTATTATTTTTGCACCGGGTCCTACATCTGGTAAGGGCCTGTCTCCTACTAAGTATTTCCTTAATAAATTAATTCATAAGTAATTTTATAATTCAATTTTTCCAAAAAAAGAGAAAACTTAAAATATTTGCGCATAATACAGTTAAACCTCATTAATGTGAACCCACTTAACATGAAACGCTGGTTAAACTAAAAAAAATTCTTAGTCCTGTCATTCTTTATGGCGATATGTTAAAAATGACACTTAACATGAACCTTTTAAAATTTAATGGAAGATCACCACTTAATGTGAAAGGATTTATCAAACTGACTAAAATAATATGCCTTGTATAAAAATTCCAGGTAGGCAGGGGTTGGAAAAATGTTAACATGCTAGGCAACAGGAGGCACAAATTTGTTTTTCATTAGGAAGAGGGCTTTATTGCCTCTGAGCATGTGTTAGTGACACCCACACTCTCATCTCTGAGTTGATTCATTGTTGTCTTGTTTTCAAAAGCTGTTGTGATCATTTAAGATCATAGATGGCAGTGCGGCAGAATCAGATGATGAACCAGAAGCCAACTTTTGACGAAATATTTTGGGAAATCAAGCTTCAAAAGCTTTGAAAACAATTAGGAACTTTTTAATGGGCCAAGAGAATGCTTCCTCCAATCTGAACTTTTGGATGAAATTGAAAAGTTTCTGCAACTGTGTACCACAAAGAAAATGAAGCAGCGGGCTATCACAGACTTTTTAAAAAAATGATTGAATGCTGCCGGCATGCAAATTTTTCATTTTAAAAATTATCAATTCAGTGCATTATCTACTCTATAATATAAAATCACTAACTCGAAAAGGGCCTGTTTCTAAGCAACCGAAATTAGTGACGATTTTATATTACGTTTTTGAGTGACGGAAATCTGCTACGTTTTTGTGTTACGGAAGTCGGTTACGATTTTGGGTCAAGTATTGATTTAACTCCTGAGGGGACATCGGGAACCGCTTGACCTGTAGGGATCAAGTTTTGTGCATGTACCCAGAGGTATGTCATCACCAGTGCTCCCAACACAGAGGGTGGATCCGGGTACCCAGGGCGAGGCATTGGACAGATCTCATCATAATGCCACGTTTAATGCATATTGTGGTGCATTGCGTACTATAGTGCTTTTTATAGTGCTTTGCTTATTGCGATGCATCGCATACTATGCTGCATTGCTTATTTGTGGTGTACAATATTACTGAATACACACATTACTACATTACTGATTGTGATGCTTTATGTGTTGTAGTGCACTGAGTGCTGTATTGCTTATTGTAATGCAGTGCTTACGGATTATTGTGGCTCATTGCGTATGATGGTGCTTTGTTTAGTGAGATGCATTGCATATTATGTGGTATTGCGGTGCATGAGGTATTGTGTTGTATTGCTTATTGTGGTGCACTGTAAATATTGACCAATTACGCATTGTTATGCATTACGTATTTTAGTGAAGCACGTGCTATATTGCTTATGCTAATGCAGTGCTTATGGTGTATGGTTCATTGCGTATTGTGTGCACCGCATATTGTGGTGCATCGCTTATTGTGCTGTATTGCCTACGGTGGTGGTGTATTTGTTATTGTGCTGTATTGCCGATGGGGGGTAGATTACGCATTGTGTTGTTTTGCTTATTGTGGTGCACTGAATATAGTGATGCATTGCTTATTGCGGTATTTTGAATATGGTGGTGCACTAATTATTGTGCTGTATTGCAGATGGTAGTGCAATAAGCACTGTCCTGTATTGCCTATGGAGCTGCATTAAGTATTGTGCTGTATTGCTTAATGTGGTACCCTAATATGGTGGTGCACTAATTATTGTGGTGTATTGCTGATGGCAGTGCAATAAGCACTGTCCTGTATTGCCGATGGAGGTGCATTAAGTATTTTGCTGTATTGCTTAATGTGGCACCCTAATATAGTGGTGCATTGTTTTTTTGTGGTGTCCTTAATATAAGGCTGCACAACTTATTGTGCTGCATTGCTTATTGCACCGAATCGTTGATGGTGTAGCATTGCATATTATGCTGTATTGCTTATTGTGGCGCATTGCAGCGCATCACATGATATATTGCTTACTGTAACACAGTACTTTTTGCGTATATTATGGTGCTTCGTTTATTGCAAAACATTGCGTATTTTGGTGCATTACGTTTTATGCTGTATTGCGGGGCAATGTAAATAGCTATTACATTGCTATTTTTAGTGCATTGCGTATTGTAATGCATCGCATGCTGTATTGCTTATTCTAATGCATTGCTTATTATGGTTATTTGCTCATGTGATGCATCGTGTATTGTACTGTATTGCATATAGTTATATGTATTGTGGTGCATCGCGTGTTGTATTGCTTATTTTGGTGCATTGCTAATTGTTATGCATTATAGTGTATCGCGTACTGTATTTCCCATTGCAATGCAGTGCTTATTGTGGCGCATTGCGTATTGGGCTGTATTGCTTATTGTGGTGTACTGCTTATTGTGGTGTACTGCAAATAGTTGTGCATCACTGATTATAGTGCATTGCTGATTATAGTGTATCGTTTGCTTATTTTGTTTCAGTTGTTATGGCGTATTGTGGTGCTTATTGCGATGCATAGTGCTTTATTGTGTATTGAGCTGTATTGCTTATTATGATGTGTATTGCGTATTGTTATGCATTACGTGTTGTAGTGCATCGCGTATTGCGTATTGTTATGCATTACGTGTTGTAGTGCATCGCGTATTGCTTATTATAATGCAGTACGTATTGTGTATTGCATTTTGTGCTACATTGTGTGTTGTACGTACATCGTGTGCTGTATTGCTTATTATAATGTCGTGCCTACTGCTTATTGTGGTGCACTGCAATATGGTGAATGTGGTGCATTGCGTATTGTTATGCATGAATGCAGTATGCGCATTGTATGGTACATTACGTATTGTGGTGTACTGCTGATTGTGTTGCATTGCGTATTGTGGTGTACTGCTGATTGTGTTGCATTGCGTATTGTGGTGTACTGCTGATTGTGTTGCATTGCGTATTGTGGTGCACTGCTGATTGTGTTGCATTGTGTATTATATGCATTACGTAGTATATTGTGTTCGGTATTGCTTATTATAATGTGCCATGTCTACTGCTTATTGTGCTGTAGGCCTTCTTGTAGTGCACTGCAATATAGTGCATTGCGTATTGCAGTGCATTGCATGCTGTATTTCTTATTATAATGCAGTGCTTATTCCGTATTGTGGTACATTGTGTATTGTGCTGTATTGCTTATTGCAATACATTGCGTATTGTGCTGTATTGCTTATTGTAATGCATTGCGTATTGTAGTGTATTGCTTAATCTAATGCAGTGGGTATTGCTATTGTGCTGTATTATTTATTGTGGTGCACTGCCAATACAATGTTGATTTTAGTGCATCACATGCTGTATTGCTTATTATAATGCAGTCAGATGCAGTCTGTATTGCGTATTGTGGTAAATTGCTTATTGCAATGTTTCGCTGATTGCAGTGCATTGCTGATTTTTCTGGTTGTTGATTTGTACTGTTATGCATTATGTACTGTAGTGAATAACATGTTGCATTGCTTATTGTAGTGTAATGCACATTGTAATGCAGTTCTTATTGCGTATCGAGGTGCATTGCGTATTATTCTGCTTTGCTTGATGTGATACATCACGTTTGCGTATTGTGGTGGATTGCATATTATACCGTATTGCTTATTGTGGTGCAAGGCAAATTGTGGTGCATTACTGATTCTAATGCATTGCGTATTGTATTTACCATTGCAATGCAGTGCTTATTGCGTATTGTGGCGCATTGCGTATTGGGCTGTATTGCTTATTGTGGTGTACTGCAAATAGTTGTGCGTCACTGATTATAGTGCATTGCTGATTGTAGTGTAGTGTATCACTTGCTTATTTTGTTTCAGTTGTTATGGCGTATTGTGGTGCTTATTGCGATGTATAGTGCTTTATTGTGTATTGCGATGTATAGTGCTTTATTGTGTATTGAGCTGTATTGCTTATTATGATGTGTATTGCATATTGTTATGCATTACGTGTTGTAGTGCATCGCGTATTGCTTATTATAATGCAGTACTTATTGCATTTTGTGCTACATTGTGTGTTGTACGTACATCGTGTGCCGTATTGCTTATTATAATGTCGTGCCTACTGCTTATTGTGGTGCACTGCAATATGGTGCATTGTGTATTTTTATGCATGAATGCAGTATGCGCATTGTATGGTACATTACGTATTGTGGTGTACTGCTGATTGTGTTGCATTGTGTATTGTGGTGCACTGCTGATTGTGTTGCATTGCGTATTATATGCATTACGTAGTATATCGTGTTCGGTATTGCTTATTATAATGTGCCGTGTCTACTGCTTATTGTGCTGTAGGCCTTCTTGTAGTGCACTGCAATATAGTGCATTGCATATTGTAGTGCATTGCATGCTGTATTGCTTATTATAATGCAGTGCTTATTCCGTATTGTGGTACATAGTGTGTATTGTGCTGTATTGCTTATTGCAATACATTGCGTATTGTGCTGTATTGCTTATTGTAATGCATTGCGTATTGTAGTGTATTGCTTAATCTAATGCAGTGGGTATTGCTATTGTGCTGTATTACTTATTGTGGTGCACTGCCAATACAATGTTGATTTTAGTGCATCACATGCTGTATTGGTTATTATAAAACAGTCAGATGCAGTCTGTATTGCGTATTGTGGTAAATTGCTTATTGCAATGTTTCGCTGATTGCAGTGCATTGCTGATTTTTCTGGTTGTTGATTTGTACTGTTATGCATTATGTACTGTAGTGAATAACATGTTGCATTGCTTATTGTAGTGTAATGCACATTGTAATGCAGTTCTTATTGCGTATCGAGGTGCATTGCGTATTATTCTGCTTTGCTTGATGTGATACATCACGTTTGCGTATTGTGATGGATTGCATATTATACCGTATTGCTTATTGTGGTGCACGGCAAATCGTGGTGCATTACTGATTGTAATGCATTGCATATTGTAGTGCATCGTGTGCTGTAAGTGGTGCGTTCCATATTGTAGTGCATCGCGTGCTGTATTGCTTATTGCAATGCAGTGCTTATTGTGTATTGTGGTGCATTGCATATTATTGTGATTTGTTCAATGCGATGCATTGCGTATGGTGGTGCATTGCATATTGTGCTGTATTGCATATTGTAATGCAGTGCTTACGGTGTATTGTGGTACATATTATGGTACTTTGCCTATTGCGATGCATCGTGTATTGCGCTGCATTCCTTATCATGGTACACTACTTATTTTGCAGTATTGCTGATGTTGGTGCATTACATATAGTGGTGCATTGCTTATTGCTGCATTGCCGATGTGGTGGTACATTGCGTTTTGTGCTGTATTGTGGTGCACTGCATATAGTGGTGGATTGAGTATTGTGCTTTATTGCTGATAGTGGTGCTTTGCGTGATGCGACCGTATGTTGTGAATCACTACTTAATTTGCTGTATTGCTGATATGGTGGTGCATTGCATATAGTGGTGCATTACTTATTGTGCTGTATTGCCTATCGTGGTGTATCACATATGTATTGCGGTGCATCGAGTATTCTGTTGTATTTACGATGGCAGTGCATTGCTTATCGAAATCAGAAAGGGAAACTGGCAATGAATAACTTTTTCGCAGGTATTTGCAGTCCCTGTGGAATATTTTGCTTTATAATTAAAGAAGATGTGACAAGTAGTTAGCTCCATTGGAGGAGTTGGGGGGGGGGCCCTAGTATGTATATAAATTTACACCATATTAAATTTCAGACTGATACAAATGGAATGTCAAATTCTTTTTCTGCCATTGCTTATTGGTTATCATGAAAAACTTTGGAGGAATCTTCAGTTTCACATTAACAAGGCTTGACTATAATTATAAATATAAAATTACAAACAAAATATGGTTGTATGAAAAGGCAATACACATGCTCAATAATGCTGTACATATTTAAATCGCCAGTTCAAAGAAAAGAATAAATCCAAAAACTAGATCTTAAAATTTGAAAAAAACAACAACTTTCCTATATTTTTCAGTTCTATTTTTTGCAATGAAACAAATTATGCCAAAAATTTATTTTATTATTGAGAATGATGTACCTTTATTGTTTTCATAATATTAGTAGGGTTGCTGGTAGTAATTTGCCTACTAATAAGATTGGATTCATTTGTTACCAAGCGGTTTTCCTATTTTCAAACTGACAACTTAAATTTATTAAAACTTTTTTAACATGAAATTGAAAGAAATGAGCCATATGCTAGAAATATAACTATACCTAACTATGAAGTAAAGGGCTTACATCCCAGAAGGGACAGAGCCCGGGTTGTGTCGGGGTCTGACAGAAATATAATTATTTTATTGTGCTGTCTCATGGAAAAATAGAAGAAAAAACATTTGCCATTAGATTAATGCTATTCAAACCACTTTTTCATTCAGATATTTATAATATTAAAAATGTGACAACAAAAGATAAAATTTATTATGGAGCAAATGAAAAATATTTGCATGAAGATGGAAAAGAATAACAAGGCCTAATAAAACTCACCCGTGTTATATATTTCAGCAGTAAGAATTCCTTCCCCATTGTCTTCTTCAAAATCATCAAGACCAGCTGCCTCGGGAAAACAAAACTCAGAATTACGCAACTCCGTCCCGAGAAGCTCAGTTATAACGATATCTTGCTCCGGAACTGGAGCTGTCATGGCTTGAGGGAAATCAAACTGCAAAAGAGTTTCAAACAGAAAGTATAAGAAATCACATAATATAGTACTTGATAAATCGAGTAGAGCTTGCCTATCTCTACTCCAGTGGGAAATGAGGAAAATAAAATTACGGTAGATAGGAATGAGCAATGAAGCTACACTGATGGAAGCTAATTGAATGGAAGTACAACATTTATCACATAACAAACTTTTGATAGTTTATGGCACCTAAATTTTCCTTGATTAACAATTTTTTGAATCTTAGATATCAAGTAAAGCCGATTTACCAGATCTATCAGCAGTTATCCCTTCAATGTCATGAAAATTTCTAATTCCCAAATAGAAGAGCCAATCAAAATCAAGGTTGCTTTGCAGAGTTTTTAAAAATTTATTACCTATAGTCCTTCCAGTGCTGATAAAACAAGGCAATGATGCTGTAATCTCTTCGCTCCAGGAGTTTACATGTGGGGGAGGGGTGTTAAAGTCAGAATGGTGTAAGTAAATTTTCAACAATTTTTGGACTTAGAGAAATGCAATCTAAACTGTTAAAAGAAAACTGTCTAAGATTCAATAGTTTGTCACTACACTGTGAAATTATAAAATTTTTAACATGGAAAATTCTAGCAAAACCTTTTTTTCAAAATGAGGATTATCAGAGCTAGAATAATGTCACAACTCAAAAATTCATGAATTTGAGTTAATTCCATGTTCAAAACAATATATTTTTTCTCTACAAGTAAGCAATATTGACATTCTTGTAACAACAAAACTGCAGCTAAGCAGGAAAAGTTTTGTTCTGGTATACAGCCATTATACAGTTCTGGTATTGGAAAGTGGAGCTTATTTTTATTATTATGCAATTTCAGGTTTTTTGGGCTGTGACATTATGCTTGCTGGTGTGTGATATGTATATCAAAGACTCGAATACAAATACAAGGTCACAACAGGCAAAATGCCCAATAAGGTGGCTGAGAAAAAGAATGCCCATAACAAATATGGATGTCGTATATTTCTAAAATACAGCAACCCAATTAAATAAAAAGCAATTATAAAATCTATATATACATAAAATATTATACAATGCCCATAAAAAATATTTATGGTTGTATTATTCTAAGTATGAATAGCTTCTCGATTTACCCAATACCTTTATTGTATTTATTTTTTAAATGTTCCAATTTTGTTAGAATTTACTACCTCTGGGGATAAGCTATTCCATTTATTAACCCATTAGAGAAAAACTACATGTAACACCATAACCTAGAATTGCCTCTTACTCATCGATACTGGTCTCCCCTTGTCAAAGCAGTTGATTCATGGCCTATTAATAATTCATAGTCCATTCTATCAACCCCATTTAAAATTTTCAACACTTTGATCATGTCCTTCCGACACCTGCATTCTTCCAATGTAAAATCTTCAAAAAATGAAGTCTCTCTTCATAACTCAAGCCCTGTAGTGCCAACAAGGACACATATAGCTCTTCTCTGCACCCCTTCACCGAAGTCTATGTCCGTCTGTAGGTATGGCTTCCAAAACCTTACAGCATACTCCAGTCCAGGATGAACTAAGCCTCGGAAAAGCAGAAGAATGACTAGAATGAAGAGACTTTTTTGAAAATGAAACCGAGCATTCCAATCGCTTTATTGACTACCAATGAACAATGTTCAGAAAACCAAAGCCGCTTATCAACGAGAATTCCCAAATCGGTGAACATAGTTACATCTGGGATAGTGACACCATTTAACTTGTAAGAGAAATATGGTTTGTTTGAACCAAAATGAGTGACTATACACTTGTCAATGCTAAACCTCATGCTCCATTGGTCTGATCGATACCCCTTCCCCCCCGATAGGATTGTTAGCAAATTTACGGATTTACGGATGACCTGAAGCTAATGGGGGTAGTCGGGAATCAAAGCAATAAGGAGTTGGTCCTCCTAAAGATGCCAACCCAAATTAATTAGTTATAATTTTCTTTTTCTTATTAAAGGGCATTTTTTTAACAGCCAGTTTTAGCTCAAGTATGAAGAGGATACAATGACTTCTTTTTTAAATAGTTCCAGGAGAACATGGTTATACTTGAATAATTATAGTTTAAGTTATAATTTTTGATTCAAAATATAAAGGTTTTGGTGTAAAAATAATATGAACAAGAAAAATACAGCAAAACCTCCCATAAACCTTCTGATTGACAGCCAAAAGAAATAATAATAACTATGCTTTTTTTTCATTTACATTTTCAATAACAATCCCCTCAGATAAGGTCGCTCATCTTTTATGAAGGATTTGTTTTTGCCCCAACAGTGTCCATAAAAGAGGGATTTTACTGTACATTGATTAAAAGGGAAAAAAATGTGAAGGAAAGCAATTTAGCCATGTAAGCTTTCAAGATAAACGGTGCAACTCTGAATATTATCTTCTTAACAGAGCAAAAACGATTATTTATGACAGGCAAAAATTTATTTGAATTATTGGTGTTTGAATAAATTTAATCATAAATAACTAGAAAAAAAATTCAAATTAATTAATATCAAACAGATCATAAATTGTTTTCACTTAAATTAATTCTTTAAAGAATTAAAAATAAATGAATTTTATGAAAAAGCACTGACTTAGAGAATAAAATACATGGAAAAAGAACTAACCTTTTCTATTTTTTCACATTTATCAGAAGTGACTGGAAAATAAAGTAATAAGAGCCACATTTATGACAATAAAATAGAATTGAAAATATACACCTTTTATGTACAGGAATTTACCATGTGGTTATACATGGTGCATAGTTAACTCATCAAACTGAAAATTACTGGAGAACCATTGATCCAAGAGACAGTATGTTAGAAAAAGTATCTAAATACCGTGTGGATCTCGGATCCATCATTCATATTGCAAGGGGTTGTATAGCTATGAAAATAAAATAACTAACTTTTTATACAGACACCCTATGCTCAAAAACAAAATTAGGAAGTTGCTGGTCAGTCTCTCCTAAGGCCAAAAAAAAAAAAATAAAATCCACTTTTATAAGTGCAATATTTGCTGAGATATTTGAATTAAAAAATGTAGAAAAATTATGGGGGACATAAATAAGGGGGAAAATAATTTTCAGACAGTTTTTGATGTTCTATCCCAATTTTTCTCCATTTTTTGAATTCTGATATATCAGCAAAAAATTCACTTAGAAATGTGGAATTTTTTTTGTTGGCCCCGAGAGACACAGACCAACAACTTTCTAACTGGGTTTTTGAGCACAGGGTGTCCATATAAGAAGTTAGTTATTTTATTTTAATAACTACACAACCCCTTGCAATATGAATGATGTATCTGAGGTTCAAACATAATTTGGATATTTAGTCTAATTGAAAGTATGCCTATAAGATCAACGGTTTGCCAGTAATTTTAGTATGCACCCTGTATGTACTCAAACATAAAGAAAAATTATACAGGACAATAAGATCACAGCAGCCAATATATTTGCATGGTAGTGAATAGCCTAATGGTACATAATTGTGGTCCCAACTCAAACAATACATTTTCTATGGTTTATTGAATATATACATTCAATAACATAAGCTTTGAAATCTACTGAAATTCTAATTTCATTCATTCTACTAGCACAATTTCAGTTAAAAATTAAAAAAAAAAATTATTTGAAACAAAATAGTATTATATCGTACAGTTATAGCTTCCAAATAGGATATTTTTTTACAAATTGTTCAAATGTTTTGTCAAAGTCTGTTAAAAGTATTGCATATATCACAGCATAACCAATAATGTTGTAATAACGACACATGATTTTTTTCTCTGGCAAAACGAATCTTTACTAAAGGATTAAAACTAAATGTAAAGCTAACATCAAAACTCACTATTATCATCTTGATGAGATAGATCTGGAAGCAATTCTAATTCTGCTAATAACTTCACATAATGTGTAGAAACTTTAAACTCTGTGGAAAAATACTGTTCATTCATGATGTCAAAAATCTAGAAAAACAGCACATCAGTATAAAATTAATCCAATCAAATTCTTTTTAATATAATATTTGATTGATAATGCATATATGAAATCATATGAGAAACCCTTAACCAGTCATCTGGCCGATTAATTTCTTCTCATCCCCTTTTTTGGAAATTGAAGCCCATAAAATATTTTTTGATTAAAATATTTCATGAATATCGTCAAATCTTGATGATGTCAGATCCAGTCAAATGTCCAGTGGCTGACAAAAGAACTTCAAGAGTTATTGCTAGTTCAACTTGTCAAAAACTCAGATTTCAGAGTTGGAAAAAGAAAGATTTATTAGAATAACAGTGGTATTTACAATTATTGTATTATTAAAACATGTCAAACTATGGAGATGAAAATATTTGAAAACATAATTTTTAATCTAATCATATTTAATTATTGAATGAGGATACTCAGAAATAAACAAGTCACACATATACTGCATAATAGAAACAGACACATACATGATACTCATACAAATGAAACAAATTATAAATGAATTGTATACAAGATTTTTTTGTCAAAAAATATGGTGATTTTTTAAAAAATTGTCTCAATCTTTTTGCAGAAAGCTCTTTACTTTCTGCAAGCAGACAAATGAACTGCTACATACTATTGCTAAATGCTTTATTATATTACTACACATTTTATTGCTAAATTATTAAATGATAAATTATATTGCTAAATGATAAATTATATTGCTAAATGATAAATTATATTGCTAAATGATAAATTATATTGCTAAATGATAAATTATATTGCTAAATGATAAATTATATTGCTAAATGATAAATTATATTGCTAAATGATAAATTATATTGCTAAATGATAAATTATATTGCTAAATGATAAATTCTATGGTTAAATCATATTGCTAAATGATAAATTCTATGGTTAAATCATATTGCTAAATGCTATTTTTTAAATTTCTCTCATTCCTGAAAACTTGAACTTACAAGAAGAAAACTTTTGAGTTAGGGGAAAATTCTAACACTGTGAAATATGAAAAAGTTCTAGGGCTGAGTGAAAACTTAGACTTAAACAGATATTCGAGCTATCATGAATTAACTGCATATTGAAACTGAGTTCACCATATTCATTGCTATTTTTTAAAATCAAAGAGAAAAAATATATAAAAATTGAAGTAATTACTAATTAGTTTTCTGAATACAAATATCGACCAAAAAATCAGCATGAGGTGCTATTGTCATAGCCAGATGACTGGTTAAGAACCTAATAAGATTGGAGTGGGGGGGAGGGAACAATGCTCCCACAAAATTGAAAATATTTCTTCAATACCCGTTTATCAATCCTTATAAAATATGACTAAAAGAGGGATTGATATTAAAATGAAGTTAAATTTAATACACATATTTCATGCTCATTCAGTTTTTCTTATACAACACTACTAGCAAGTTTATTAGTAATTATTTATAATAGTTAGTTATTATGATACTTACTTTGCATTGGACCTCATCAAAGAAATTTTCCTGCAGCCTCTCCGTTTTTAATCTAGATTGCAGTTTCTTCACAAGTAGTTCATCTAGTTCAACAACGAGAGTGGCCTATGAGACACAGAAAGAATGCAAGAAATAACAATCTAATCGAATTATCGTGAATATACCTGCCATTAGACAATCTTACAATAAAATTCTTTTTGTGACAGAAGCTGAAAAAATTAACAATTTTGTGAATGTATAGTGGCATGTGGGCACATGCAGGATTTCCTCAAATTAAGAGAAAGGGGTATATCTTTATTTTTTCTTATTCTCAATGTGGTGGTGATTTGGTTAGATAATTAAGCATAAATTAAAAAAAACAACAACCATAATCTCTGGTTTCTCATGGCATATATCCTACCTGTGTATAATTCACACGTGAATTCTGCTGCATTGAGAAAAAAAAATCCTACAATCAGTAGATGGATGTTGAAGAAAGGTGATTGCTTCCCACCACCACTAAATAGTAAATATGTGTATAAGTGACATAAGCGAGAGGGCAGAGATGGACCCCAACTACTAATATTTAAACAAAAATGAACCTCGTAAACATTTCTTGGAGGAATTTCTGACGAGTTGGTAAATCTGGAAGTGTGTATGCGTATGCTTTTTTGGGGCCCTAACGTATTCATGTTATCAGCGTTATGGATATTTTGTGCATTGATGTTGCAACTATCTGTACCCCCCTCCCCACTAAAAATGTAGACTTTCGATAATCCAACCATGCACTATTCCGGCCCATCCAGTAAACCAACGTTTTTAAGCAGGGTTTTTTTAGCATAGAAAAGAAAAAATGTGACTGCATGTCTGTTCTGTGAGCAGAAGTTTATATTATTTAAAAGGGCTTTTTCATATAACTTCCAGTAATCCGGTACACATGTGCTGGGATTAGCGCAATTATGTGCTAATATATTATTAGTGTATTAGTAGCATAGATAGAAGAGCAGAGGTAGACAATTGCCCCTCTGTTCACTATATATTCTTCCTCTGTAATTCTCTTTGTTTGAAGAGCTTGTATCCACTTATGCTATATGCAGCTTATGCTTAGCATTTGGATATGCAAAAGAATACATACATATCTTTTACATATAATTTTAATAAAAGCAAAAAAGGAATATAATAATTCCATCTCTTATTACATTTTCACCCAAATAAGTGTCAAATATTTGCATAGCAAATTCTCTAAGTCTCTCAATCTTGCCATCTTCAGACAGAGTTGTATTGCACAGTTCTTTTTCCTGTTCTTCCTCTGCTAGCAGTGATTCTGCAGTTGCTCTAAATGCCTGAGAGGGACAAAAAATTTTAAGGCCTATGAAATAAGTGGGGGAAGAGAAATGGTTATAATCAAATGCAACAAAAACAGGAATGAAAAAAAAAGTCACCTCAATGTTGTGATAAAAAAAAACATAACCTTGAGCATTGACTGATGTCATGAATTCTGAAAGTAGAATTTAAAGGGTGAATTATTGTTTGAAAATGAAAAGGGTGAAAATATATAAATGAAAAAGGATTTACAAACTTGTCTATTATGAATGGAATATAAAGATTTTATCTGCATTTGATGTGGATATGATTAAAAATTTCTGACAACAATAATGATGAACAAATAGTGATACCTCGGCTAATGAATGGCTCGGCTTATGAATTTTTTGGCTGAAGATTTTTCATGATTTTTCTGCATGATACTGCATGATTCAATATCTCCCACCTTCCAGTAAATTCTAATTTACCCAATTTTGCTGTGCATTATAGCCTTTGATCAGTTTTTTTTCTCTTTTTATAGTATTGCTTGGTGTTTTAAAAACTTAATCTTTAAATTTTGGACAGAACCCAGAATGAATCAAATGATTCTCCATAGAAGCCTATGGGAAATCTCATTTCGGCTTACAAAGATTTCCACTAATGAAAGTGATTTCAGATTGAATCATTTTCATTAGCTGAGGTATCATTGTATGGAAATTTTTTTGATACAAATCATTTCCTTACAGCAAAAACTGACCCAGTATAACCACCTTTAAAAATTTCACTCAGAATCAGGATATTGTATGCACATAATTCAAGTAGACTAATATTGACTTACCTGTAAAATAATGTAACCCAATGTTGTTGTTCAGAACAATATCAAAAGGAAGAGTTAAAAGCTTATTGTTGACACCGGATTCTTCGGCAAAAGCTTCCCAGTCGGCATCCTCAAAGTACAAATTAATTACAATTAAAAAAAAAATTTAATGGATTTTCATAATTACAATAGAGATAGTTAGATACTTATAATTCAGGATTCTGGGAAAAATATCAAATGAGTAATACCACAGAGTCCACTGAATCTGTTTCTCCTTCACTGTAAAGACTCAACAACTTCTGGTGCCTATGATTTGCAAGGGTGCAGACAAATTTTATACTTTCAATGTACATCTGAGCATCTGAAAAATAAGAAAAACTATAAATAAATAAATTTCAAAATATAAGGACTATATTGATGATATGGAAATGCTTGTATCATATAATATTGTTTAGCACTGTCAAAAAGAAATCGTCCTTTTATATATATATACAGTGAAACTTCTCTTTTGCGGGCACAGGCGGGACAAAAAAAAAATCAAAATAAAAGAGGGGTAATAGTTAATAGGAGTTTTAAAAGCATACTTTTATTATATATGGGGAAATTATTTATCCGCAAAAAAAAAAAAAAAAAAAAGATGTGCTCATTAAGAGAGGGTTTTACAGTATTATTATCTATACATAGTAAGTCTGAATTTTTCAATCTATGGTCTGTAAATATGGAATAGGTGCAGCACAAACAGACTGGAGAATTCAATTATAATTGAAATGAAAATTATTTGATTGTATGTCACAAATATTAGTAGTATTTGAATAATGCTAAATGAAAGATTAGTCCAACATGCTGTAAGTTAGCGATTATAATGGTCCAGTCATTTTAATAGTCGTCTGTGTTAGAAAAGTTGGAAAATACTGCCATAAGTAAAAATAAATTTTGACTATTGAGAAACATCACACATATGCTTACCACTTTTATCAGCAGTATCTTTTGATTTATGGACCTTTGTTTCATGTTTTGCTATTTCCATAACTGCATCAAGCTCATCTATGGAATCAGTCCTTCGTATCACAGTCAAAAATGCTCTTTTGGACAGCGGGTAATCTTTACACTGCAATGTTTTTAAATTACCAGAAAAATAAAATTCCATGATCAATAAATTTAAATCCAGTTTTTAATTTTTAAATTTGGAATATTTATAAAAAAACAGTGTTTTAGAGAGATTGAGTCTTAGTTTTAATCTAAACAGATTAAAATGTACAAAACAAAAATTGGATACATCAATAACAAAACCCCAACGAATCGGTACATGCGGGAATGTGCGTGTACGTATAGTGAAACCTGACGAAGTTTTTTTTGTTTCTCTGTAATGCTTGTTATGTGTAGTGCTGCCATCTGCCACCAATTTTTCTAACTATGAGTGAAGTGTTATGATTGAATGATTTATCGTTGTCGGACTGTTGCTCTCTGTGGCGAGACTTTTTAACGGGGAGATCGGCTCGCATTTGCGCCTTGAAGTTGTGAACCACAGAAAACCAACTTCAGCCAACCACCACTGTGGGGTTCGAACCCGGATCCTCGCATCGCGAGTCCGTCACTATAACCACTCGACCACCATAGCGGCAAATGCATTACACTAATAATATTTGTGGCATGGACTAATGAATTGAGAATGTTTTTATGAAACTGCTACATTAAAAACAGTTTTTATGAAACTAACTTACAAAAGATTTCCCATTGAATTTCCTTACTTTATCAATAACTCTATAATCACAAAGGTTCCTCATTATAAATATCTGGGTGTAATTATTTCTGCTGACCTCCATAGGAACTTTCATGTCAATTACGTGCCTTTCGTGTCTCCAAAAATCTTTTTCTCTTTGTCGAAATATTAAAAACTCCTCCTGTCACCTGAGATATGTCTGCTTCTAAACCTATTTCCCTCTCTCTTCTAGTACTCTTATATGCCTGTGAAATCTAGGATCCACCCATATAGTCGGTCTTCCTCCGCTAATGCTTCTAAACCTATATCCCTCTCTCTTCTAGTACTCTTATATGCCTGTGAAATCTAGGATCCACCCATATGGTCGGTCTTCCTCCGCTTCCGTTACTGAACATAAGCACTAGCTCAATATCCAGCTGCTTTCCAACCATAGATATCCTCTAATGATTAAATCTCTTGATTAAACTTATTTTTCAAAATCCTCCAAGAGTTTTTCATATCGACACTTCCCCATATTCTAACCCAACTTCACACCTTTCCAATGGCATCCACAGACTGTTTCAAAATTTAGTTTTTTTCCTCAAACAGTAACCAATTGGAACAACCTCCCATCAAACACTATGAATTGTACAACAGTTATCGATTTTATACATAATATACACCATCACTTCCATCGAATTTCACCATCACATTCTCTTGTAATTCACATCATTTCTCTTGTAATTCATCACATTCTCTTCATAAATAATGAAAATAATATTTTCTAAATCTATCCCTTGACAGCTACCACCTTTCACTGCTTTTCTCATAAAGCACCTAAAATAGGATCATTTCATAATTTCTGTCTGAATTTCAAGAAATTTCAACTACAAAAGAAACAAGAAATTAAACAAGGTGAAAAAAGACTTACCAACCATATAATATTTTGATTAATGTAATCAGGATCAGAAAGGAAGGATATTGATGGATGGAGTACTGAGCTTGTCAAAAGATCCTATGGTAAAAAAAGTTAATATATTTTATAAATTGACATTTGTGTATATAATGCTAAATTAATAGTTCTCTTAGAACATACATATGTCTAGAAACACTGATTTTCTCATGGGTGCAGAAATTGTAGCCCATTTTGGGCTATAGAGCAATATTAACATATCAGATGGGAAGTTGTGAAATTATACAGGGCGATTCAGAAAAGATGGGGAGAACTTTAAGAAGAGATACTACACACCAATACAAACAATTGTCAAAGAAAATGCATGGTCTAGCATGAAATGCGAATGCACTAGCACATTTTGAAACAGCTTTGAAATCCGGTATTCAAAGGTCCAAGGCAGCTCTGCAGATGTTAAAATGGAATTCCTATTAGAAATTTATCAGGGGAAAAAGAACACCATGCATGCAAATGTAACCTGAGGAAGAAGAAATCGTATGCAAATCGGCATCACAGTGAATAAAAAGTGTTTTTTCCCCCTTTGATGAAAATTGTTTGGTTTTGTGTGTACTACCATCTCTTAAAGTTTTTCCCATCTTTTCTGAATCACCCTGTATATAGTTATTATACCTTGGTAATTAACAATGTTTTGAACTTTTAAATTCATTACTCATCCCATTTTAATGAGCAAGAAAATTTCAATATTTCGTGCCTGGTTGGTTCTTGCCAAGTTATCTACAAGAAATGAATCTGCCTTTGAGGACTTTACACTGCCACCATTATGCACATTATAAAAATATTCCCTTGGTAGTCATAAATTTAAACTCCTGTCATCAGTTCTGGAACAAATTATTGAAGAGCATTTATGTATAAATATTTAATTTTCATATTTGAACCTCAAAAAATCGATTTTGCTTATAATTAATATGTTATAACATGCATAACAGTAATCCAGGGATAAATATGACCCCCATAAGCTGTAAAGTTGGTGTATTAACATCTAAACTGTTGGATCTCTCATTACTTATAATTCATCAGATTAATACAGATTGTAGAAAATCTTTCAAATTATATAAAAAATAACTTGAAAGTAATAATAAAATATTCAAGGTTCAATGGAACTCCAATATATAGTTCATAATGTTTGAGGATTTTTCAGTTACTCTAAGCGGAATCAAGAACTTTCAGAAGATTATGATGTAGATTTTACTGTTGATTTTTAATTTCTCCCTCCATATAATATGATGCGTCCATTGACGAACATTGATTATATGTGAATTTATATGTGCAAACTATATGTAATATTTTTATTTATTATTCTGAAGATATTTAATAAAATTTCCAGACACACCCATCCTCCAAGAACACTTCGATATCTCAATGAGATGGGAAGCGGGGTGTGTTTGGTTTTCAAAGGTCAAAGTTACTCTAAGCAAGTTTTGATATGATACTAATATTTCTAACTCTCATAAATCTCCAAGTGTTTCTTTAGACTATATAACAAGAGCAAAATATCATTTAAAGTCAGTTCATTTGAATGTAATTATGAAATACTTCCATAAAATGCAATGAACAAACTACTACTACAAAAAAAGAAAGGAAAAAAATTGCTTGGAATCAAATTACCCTGAGCAAACAACGCATTATACTACACTTATAGTCTTCAGGCGGAAGAAGCAGGTACAAAAGCATCTCACTGAAGCAACTTAAAAAATCTGCAATGAGAGTAAAAAAATGGGCAAAATTAATTGATGAAAAAATGTGACATTTTCAACTGAAAAATCATTTCATAGATTTCATCTCCTCCTCAAAAGGATTCTACATGCAGGAAAATTTAAATTTTCTAGAATAGATATAATGAAATTAGAAAACAAATAAGAAATGTGTTGGATAAATAAGAAAATGCAGTCAAATAAATTAACCTTAGCGATTACTTGGTAAATTTTTATATGTATAAACCTATTTATTAGAGAACAAATATATATATATATACTAGGGGGCTCTGCCCCCCTGCCGCCCCCCCCACTTCTCTTCACAACATATCTTGTTTATTTCGTCCCACTTCATCAGCGTGCTATGGAAAGAGACGTGTGAAAGCACCAGCTTACTGAAGAAGCGAATTTTAATAAAAATAATGATAAAGCAACAAAAAACAAATGAGATTTATCAAGCACCCCCAGAAACTGGGGCCCAAGATTCAATTCGCTGAATTTTAGTGGGGCCCACACTGGATATATCTCGGGCTACCGATGTGTTGCAAATTTTACAATGTTAAACAACAAAAATCAATGAGATACATCCAGGGGCCCCGAATTAGAACCTATCAACATTCCCATGGAGCACTGACCTGGAAGCTTGTCGGGCACACCCCTGTAAGGGGCCACGAAAATTTTACATTTTTTTCAATTTTGCAACGAATAAAATCCAGGGCCCCACATCCAGTAGCGGGAACACAATATGCAGATTTTTAGTGGGGAATCCAGACTGGATTTATCTTGGTCTTCCGCTGTTGCAAATTGTATAATGTTAAAAAACAAAAAGAATCAGATTCATCCAGAGCCCCAAAATGAAACCTGTAGACATGGGGGCCCCCGACTTGGAAGCTTGTCGGTCATCTCCACTGTGAGTGCCATGAAAAATTTTCATTTGTATTCGTTTTACCAACGAATAAAATCCAGGGTCCCCTACCAATTACCCGGGACACCAATTCGCATACTGTTAGTGGGGCCACAGACTGTCTTTATCTCAGGCATCCGCTGTTGCAAATTCTACAACAGGAAATAATGAGATTCATCCAGGGCCCCCAAAATGAAACCTGTAAACATGGGGGCCCCCAACTTGGTGACTTGGAAGCTTGTCAGTCATATCCCGCTGTGAGTGCCATGAAACATTTTCATTTGCATACGTTTTACCAGTGAATAAAATCGAGGGCCTCAACCAATTACCCGGGACACCAATTCGCATACTTTACTTTATTTCGAGCATTCACTGTTGCAAATTCTACAACAGAAAAGAATGAGATTCATCCAGGGCCCCCAAAATGAAACCTGTAAACATGGGGTCCTGACTTGGAAGCTTGTCGGTCATCCCCCGGTGCGAATGTCATGAAATATTTTCATTTGTATTCGTTTTACCAACGAATAAAATCCAGGACCACCCACGCAACTACCCGTGACCGAATTCGCAAATTTTTTGGAGCCCCCAGACTGGATATATCTTGTGCTTCCGCTATCGCAAATTTTTCAACGTTAAAGCAACAAGAAAATAATGAGATCCATCAAGGGCCCCTGGAAATGAAAACTTTTAACCTTCCCATGAAGGTATACGTACAAATCCCCCCCCCCCCCCCAAGGGCAGGGTTGACAGGACTAGAACGATTCTTATCACTTTTTGATTTTTCACACTATAAATTAACCACAGAGAACCCTGAAAAGCTGGTTTCGGGGCTCGTCATCTAAATTCCAGCCTAAGGGCCCTGCTATAGGATATGGGAGCCTCTCGGTACATGCACATAACATGGTCCCGATGGGTCAAATGGGTCCCAATATGTGCTAGAGTTAAATGAATACTTGACCCAAAATTGTAACCGACTTCCGTAACACAAAAACGTAACAGATTTCCGTCACTCAAAAACTTTACCCACTTCCGTCACTCGTTAGCAACAGGCCCTTTTCGAGTTTGTGATTTTATATTATAGAGTAGATATTAAATTAATTAATATATATATATCTACAGTGTATTTATTATCACTGAGTAGTACAGTGTGATTTCATATGCCTCAGCTTATGTCATGAACCAGTTTGATGGTGCGAGCACTTGTGCATGGAGGTGACAGATGAGTGGGACACATATTCACCAGTTCTTGATGTTAGTGATGCGTATTTTGGCCTCGAGATAATGTCCGCTACCTATTGTGGAAAATATTTTTTGTAAAATGTATTATTTTTATTTTTGGGAGAGAAAACTCCAGCTTACAAGTTTGAAATGCATTAGCACCAAAATCTGACCATTTAAGTACAGTAGAAGCTCATTATAATGGACTAATAAGGGCCAAAGGTTGTCAGTTTTAATGTGTGTGTGAGTGAGAGACAGAGTCTTGGGTTTATAACAAATAGTTCTCATAGGGGTGTAATGATACAGGGTGAATCATCTATGAAATTACAGTAGTTAGCTATGAAAAAAATCACATTTATTATGTATCAAATAAACAGCATGGGCTGAATTGAAAAAGATGTGTACATATATATAGCATTAATCTTAATATTTCTGGCTGGCAAACAATATGAGTCATACAGCGCAATCATACATGTTTACACAAAACACCACAGCAAATTAACATTTAATAGCTTGCTTGGATGTACAGAATGTTTATTTTATCCCCTTAGACAAAAATAAGCATACACTTTATTTAACAGTTTTTTGAACTCTCTAATAAGCGACATTGGTTATAATAGGGTCCATTATAATGAAGTTCTACCATTTATTGCTCTTTAGTAATCTGCACATGCACTCATCATTTGGTCCATTAAATCAGCTCAGGCATATGGTAATGCAACTGTAATTAGTAAAATCTAACACACCCTTCCTGCCTCAAAAATCAAATCTGTTTATCTCGGTGCTAATTAAAATCAATATTTAAAAAATATTAGTAATTTTCATTCCTGAGAAATGAGGTGTCCATTGGATTCAAATAGAAACAAATTTTGACATTATTTAAGATCAGAACAATCTAATTCAAAAAGACTTAACAAGAATCCATAGAAAGGGAGAATCAATTTATAAGTGGGGGGGGGGGGAAGAAGTGTAGAAGAATAAAGGGATGAAAATAAAAATTCCATAAACAATTTTTCCAAATCAACTAACCTTTCTCGTTATCCACAGACAAAGAAACATCATCACGACAGAGTGTTTTCTCCATAGCCAATTCAAAATCAAAGAAAGCCGACTCTAAATCTGGATATTTCTCTGAATCTTCAGAATACAAGCAATATTTAAAAATTAATGTTTATCATAGAACAAAGAACATACATATACCAAAAAACTTGTATGAAAAAGAAAAGACTTAAGCTTTGTGTACGACACATTTTCAACCTCCTTTTATACTTTCCTTTAAAAAACATTACTTACAGTCAGTGTCGTCTTAAGGCATGGACCCCACCCGGGCACGACCTCAAGAGAAAAAGGACCTCACAAAAATGAGATCCGGTTGAAATTTTCAAGAACTTGCCTGGTAGGGCCTCAGAAAAATCACTTGGCCCATGATGGTCTTAAGATGGCCCTGCTTACAGTAACAGCACCAGATTTTAACTTGACAGAGCCCTTTGCAAAGCAGGCATCAGAGACTCTCCGGACAGAGAGTCAATAACATTTGGCTGGTTAACAAACACATTTAGGGCCCTGGGCAAATGCTCCTCTTGCCCATGCAGAAATCTGGACCTAATACACAAGCGTGAAGCTAATTAAAAATCTCTCTTTCTCTCTACAATTTTATGCAAATTTGTAAATTACTATAAATATAATTAAAACCTCCCATAAGAGAAACTCAGTGTCAAATAGGGTTAAAAGATTCTAAAAACTTTGGAATAAAGATGCCTTGAAAGAGCCATTGGCAACATCATCTATGTTCAGAACAGATGGCACCAGTATACTGCCAAAGAGCAACGATGGTTTTCTATCCAAAATAAAACCTCCATGTTTATTATTTTTTTATAGCCCTCCTCCTTCCTCTGGGTGCATACCTGGGCCTATCACATACTAATTGTATTATTTTGTCATACTCATCTCATGTTTTAAAGACATCTCAATGGGTGAACCTAGTGGTTTTTTTTTTTTGCAACACTATTAATCCCATTTTTTTTTCAATTCTGAATGGAAGAAGTACTGTTTTTCCAATCACTGATATTGAATAAACAGTACTATTCTTAAGATGGGCGATGTTTTGTTTATTCAGAGCATTTTCTGCACTGTGTATTTTTTTGTATCAGCCTGGAAAAGGGGGGGGGGGCACGACTATAAGAGCATTAATCCTACTTAGAGACACTGCCAGTTTTTGTTTTCTGTGAACTTTGATGAAGATTGACAAAATATATTTAAAAAAACAACATGAAGGCACACACAAAGATGGGTGCTATCTGCTTCACAATGCTGTTTTTTTTTTCAAAGTAAGAAAAATTATTCAGTAAACCTGAAAACAAGAGAACAAGGTGGAATCCTAAATATGACATTAAAAATTAGAACAACTGGTAATTGTAACTGTTAGCAGACAATCCCTTTGACACACTATTTGAATCTCGTGGAAAAAGAGCTTCAATGTATTTCACTACTTAATGGGCATTCCTAATTGGTATACAAAATTTTTGGTTAAATGGATGTCCGAAGGTTTTTAACAACTGGCTGTTGCGAAGATATATTTCGGAAAGAGAGAAAATTCAAGTGCCCCTGCGGAGAATCGAACCCACGTCCTTTCACTTTCCGGGTGAACGCCCTAGACCACTGGACTACAGAGGCACAGAATCTCTCAATACAATCATTGTATAAGTCACCATCTGGTGGCAACGTCAGCAGTTGTGAGCTTGGCTTGAGTCTGGTCCGGCCATCCATGTACGGTCCCTTTCAGTGTACACGAGCTCCAAGGAAAGATTGAGAGATTCTGTGCCTCTGTAGTCTAGTGGTCTAAGGCGTTCACCCGGAAAGTGAAAGGACGTGTGCCCCGCAGGGGCAGTTGAATTTTCTCTCTTTCCGAAATATATCTTCGCAACAGCATGTTGCTAAAAATCTTCATATGGTAGCGGAGAGTGACGTCATCCTTGTATAAATGGATGTCGGTTAATAAGATGTATCACTGTATCAGAATAATAAAACATGAGATGTAAAAATTTTAACTAAGAATGGTGTATTTGCACTTAAAATAATATAGATAACTTCACGCTTTTTAGTTTTAAATGAAGTTTGAACTTCTTCTCAATGTCTAACATGTTTAGTTTGACTAAGTTTTTTATACCTACGTTCCTTTTGAGCCTTCCTCAGAGCTTTCTCTGCTTGTCGGTGCAAACGTATGTGCGATGCAAACTCATCTGTCAGCTGCTTCGTAAATAATGACACCCAATCAACTTCTATTGCACTTTAAAAATAAAAAAGAGAAAATTATACGCCACATAAAAATATATTTTTATACATAATTACATTGTATTACATATACAATTCAGTCCAATATATATAGCTGACTGATGACAATCTCAAGAGGCCATCAGATGATGTCATAGCCCACACAGGGCAAAACTCTGATCCTGGGACACTGGACCAATTGTTTTTATAATATATTTTTTACACTATACATACACTTCAAAAAACTGCAGCAAAGAAATTTCAGACACATATTTAATGTTCCATTAAATTGTCCAGAGGTGTCCTCAGGGCTGTGTGACAGGTGTGGCCCCCCACACTTGAAGTGGAGCCTTTATAAGTGGGATTATATAAATAGAAAAATAAAGACAATTTTTTTCAACAACAAAACAAGATCAAGGGCTTCAGAAGTTTTAGGAACATGTAGGTGCTCATCCCAAGTTTCATGTGGAAAATTTAGATTTCTGGACAAGTTCTGGGGGTGCTACACAAATTTCCATGGGTGCTGAAGCACCCACGGCAACCCCACTTCGGACACCATTGAACAAGGTAGCTGTGTTTCGACCATAAAAATGGCAATGAACATTCTAGATAATGAAACAAATAAACCAGAATCATTTATTACTCCAAAAAGTCATAGATCATTTTATCTTCAGGCGCAGCATCTGGTAACGGTGGCCCTGGAATATATCTTGCAAGGACCACAAACACTTTATTTTTTGTGTGAAATCAATTTAACTTAGATATAATAGAGTTATTAACTATAATTGAAAAGAGACAAAAGGGGATTTTGTTCAGAAAACGTTGCAAAATGAGTGCTCATCCAGAGAAAACACAAAAACAATGCATTCGAAGGAATTATAAGTCATAAAAAGCGGAAAAAGTAGTGAAGAAAGAAAAAAATTGGCTCAACCCAGTGGTGGACAGATTTTTTTAAGAGTGGGACAAAAAAAATTTTGGTGGGCCGGACATTCGGTCATTTATTCATAATTAGACTTTTTATGTTCAGAAATGAAGGGCAGATGTGTTCTATACTTTAAAGACTGCCACAGTTTCATTGAAAATGAGACGCATTAGTTTATCCTTTACAACGATGAAAAAATAAATATAAGTATAACATATTATATTATGTCCAATTTTTTTCCTATGCAAAGATTTTTTAAATGAATTTCTATTTAAATTCCCACCACTATATTTTCCATACGAAGAAAGTAGAACAACCCCTTGAGGTTACCCAAAGAAAATAGTTTGGATACGTTATATATAGAGAAAAACCCTTGAAAAATATTAGTCTAATTTATATGTAAATTAATTTCATTTATTAGTCCGTTTATATATGTTGGCACACATAAGCACATAATAATTTTTGACATGAGTTGATTCCCCAAAGGAATGTTTGCATGGTGCATGTACGGTGAAGTGATGCATAGCTTAGAAAAAACATGGATCCTGTGACAATGTTTTTTTCCTTATATTCTGATTCTTTTTCAGAGTAAACATAAAATTTGCAAATATTGTGACGTTAAAATTTTTTCTGTGCCGATTATATATGGGGCACAAGCATAGTTATAATTTTTTTAATACTTACTTTCGAGAGATACTATTCACTATGCTTTTGAACAATAGTTGCATGTGATGGATGAATTCTTTGTTTGATGAAACCTCAGTATACCAATTATTGATGTAATCACGAGAAATATATGTAAACATCTGCAAGAGAAAAAAAATAACTGTCAAGCGTCAGACAAACATGCTAAAATTCAGATCATGACTTTGGACAGTGAAAAAAATCCTCAACTTCGTAACAATTTGTGAAAATATACATCAGCATCAAGATCATGAACATTATAAGATTATTTTCTATCCTCAACAACATGTGAAAGCACTAGTGTGTTGAGAAATTAAAAATTTTAATCAAATTTCAAATAGTGTCAGAAATTGAAACATTTTTCAAAATCTTCAAACAAATTGCTCACAAAATAAATTTCTTTTAATGCTTCAACAGTTATAACAAGGGACAATCACATTATTATGATTATAGCCCCCCCCCCCCCCCAAATGGTGCAAAGTTGAAAATTTGACCAGAAAAGTTTGAAACAAAAATCACCTCTTGCAGGAGCTCATCAATTTTTACAGATCCTGTAAGGCGCTGATCGAGCTTTGATTGCTTTGTAGGATGTTTTACTTGCTGTACAATCTAAAAGGAAACAAGAATATATAATTAGAACTGGTGAATGATTTGAATGTAACGAACATTGCTAATGAAAAATGTGAATCAGAACTGAACTATTAACAGCTGGAAAAAAAAATATAAGCAATATGCATTTGTATATAATGATATACAGAGTGCCCCCGTAAGTCCTAATGTGGTTTTTATCTCATCAACTGTTTGTCGGAGAGGTATGGTTACAGTTTAAAAAGTGCTCAAAACATGCTTAGGAATCACTCTGTACCAGTTTCCAGAGTGAAAATACAGTGTCATGAAAAAAACTACATTTTTACATGATTCAAATACAAATACAACGCCACAACAGGCAAAATGCCCAACGAGGTGGCTGAGAAAGTGGTTATCCTGGGATTCTCAGGAGAGAGAGCTGTCTCTCCTGAGACCAACAAAAACAATTTAATGTTTTTAAGTGCAATATTTGCTGAGCTATTTGAATTCAAAAATGAGAGAAAAAGGGGAAGAACAGCATAAACTAACAAGCAAAGCTCTTTTCCCTCATTTATTCAGTTTTCCCCCAAATTTTCTTTTTTTTTTACTCAAATATTGCAGCCAATATTACACTTAGAAACATGAAATTATTTTGTTGGCCTCAAGAGAGATAGGATAACAACTTTCGACTGGGAAGATAGAGGATGTCAGAGATGCTTTTTCAAGGAACCATTACTAGATATTCAAATTAAAAGTTACTGCCAAGACATAATGCACAGATTTCTTTACACACTTCGAGGAGTTTATTTATGATATCTAAACACTCAAGTTATATCAATCATACTATTCGATTAACACACTACTAACTAAACATTATTTATTAATATTTCAAGATACCGGTGCTCTTTCTCTCTCTCACAAACAGAATATAAATTTGATCACTCACCCATTTTGCTCCATTGAAGCTTGGCCCTTTCCCATTCCAAGAGAGAGAGTTTGAAACGCGACCACCCTCAGCAAAAACAATACTCTCTCTCTGCCAAAGAGCAGGGACGAGAGTCAGTCTCGGGTATGCTCATGACAAGGACGGAGACCATAAATGAAACCAAGATTTTTTATTTCATGACATTGTATTTTCATTCCCGAAACTGGTACAGAGTGATTCCTGAGAACACATTTGAGCATTATTTAAAATTGGAACCACAACTCTACGACAAACGGTTAATGAGATAATGCATGCATTGGGTCTTGCAGTGGACACTGTATATACAGGGCGATAAGGTAACAGGGTGTATGGCATCTTACTGGCAAATTGTTGATCCTAGAGTTATACTTCCAATTAGAAAGAGTATCCAAATAACGTGTAGTACTGTACCAGTCCAAGATCCAAGGGGTTGAATAGTTATTAAAATTAAAAACAATTAACTTTTTATATGGACACCCTGTGTCCAAAAACCAAATTGGAATGTTGTTGCCTTATCTACTGATGCCACCAAAAAAAAAATTCCACTTTTCTAATGCAATATTCACTGAGATATTTGAATTTGAAAAAGTAAGAAAAACAGTATTAAATACAGATAAGCCGTTTTAACAGTTATATATATATGTATATTATAACAATGGTCAAGGGACTGGAGAGAAAAAAGAAAGACTACCTTAGGAATACCTGACGATGCAACGTGTGACTTTCTACAACTTGCGCATCTTTTAGTGGTCCCATCACGAACTTCAACTTTCATCAACAGAAATGTTACGAATCTTCAAACAATCACATACAGAACAGAAATCAATTACACTTCATTATCTAAGCAAAATAATTATCAGTCGTTATTTGAGCAATTCGCAAGATATAGCTTGTAGGGAGAAAAAACCTCCAGTTGACGATATGTTGGAAGGATTTTGGGTGCTATTTGGGAGGGAGTCACAATTGAGTTCATGAATATATATATCATGGTGACATATAATAGCTACAAATGACCAGTTTTAAGAAACTGAACAGTCCTATATTAATATCTAGAATCCTGTTAATAGGAACGCCTTATTAATCTGAACGACTCAAAAATGGTACCATAAAATGGGGTGAATAGGAACGAAACTTTGTAAAAGCACAAACACATATTCCCCCATTGTATTCACATAATAATTTTCCATACCCAATTTTTTTTCAGTTGGCTAACATGATTATAGGTTGGGAAATAAAATTTTCTGTGTTGTTGACATCACTGCTTTCATGTTTACAAGAGTGTAAACAACGCCATTAAAAATGACATATAAACACCATGGTTTTTTTTGTTTTTTAAACGTACTTAAGTTAACTTTAGAACTTTGTTTTCTTTGCAGATACAAAGAAAACAAATTAAAAAGATTAGCTAGAATTCTTTCATTTCGCAAAATATTTTATATTGTTTTTTACATTCGAAGTTGAAAACTGTTCCTATTCACCCCATTTTACGGTATATGAAAAAGAATGGAAAAAGGATGCTCCCTTCTAGCCCTGGGAAAGTTCGCTCATAAGACAGTGGCCACTGGAGCTCCTATAAACCAAGGCCATAGCATGCATTCCCAGGGGACCCTGAGGCAGACCTTTATTCTTGGGAACCTTAATAGGGTCATGCACTGGAAAAAGAGGGTTTTGGGACCCCAGGGCATTGCCCAGGTTGCCCCAGTCTAGTTGCAGAGACCTGCTACAATCTTACCCTTATTAATAGGCCTATTAGCTAAAATTAAACGCTAACCTGGGCTTCCCTCACCCCCCAAGGCTCTATGGGTTCTTGATTGTTAAATACAAATACAAATACGACGCCACAACAGGCAAATTGCCCAACGAGGTGGCTGACTTAAGAACATCATGGATCCCCGAGCCATTTTTTGGAGGCCCTACCTACTACTGCTACACCCCAAATGCACCCCCCCCCCGCGGAACCCCCCAACGAATCGGTACATGCGGGAATGTGCGTGTACGTGTAGTGCAACCTGACGTAAAGTTTGTTTATGTGTAATGCTTGTTATGTGTAGTGCTGTCATCTGCCCCCAGTTTTTCTAACTATGAGTGAAGTGTTATGGTTGAATGATTTACCGTTGTAGGACTGTTGCTCTCTGTGGCGAGACTTTTTAACGGGAGATCGGCTCGCATTTGCGCCTTGAAGTTGGGAACCACAGAAAACCAACTTCAGCCGACCACCACTGTGGGGTTCGAACCCGGATCCTCGCATCACGAGTCCGCACTATAACCACTCGACCACCACAGCGGCAAAATGGTTTCTTAAATAATGTAATTCACAAATTATTGAGTCTGCAAAGACCCATTTACATGGGTTAAGTAATTCAGTAGTTAACTACATATCAAGTTGTCAAGTACTTTAGAATGTAAACATAAGGGACGTTTACATGGATTTAGTTGGTAAGCGATTAAATAGATAAGTTCAATAGGAATTAGTGTGTTTTTTTTATAACACAGGCACTATGTGCATTCACCAGTAGGCGAGAACTCATATTAGGCCTATCGAATGAGCATTAATTACTTGATAACTGTGTTGGGGCAGATTTTAGATGATGACAACTTCATTTAACAACTGCAATAGGACCAATTCATCATATTTACCAATATGAATTAGCCATTACGCATAGTAACCACACAAATGTGATGAATTTAGTGTGATTTGTCATGTTTACTAATGATGCTTAGCTACTATGTATAATTGCAGGTAAAAGTGATAAATATAGTGAAATTTATTAACATTACAAAAATGGATGACATTTATTTATAATAACCAGATTTATAAAAGTTACTGTAACAGATATAACGATTAAGAAAATAATCTCCACTTACCCCGAAAGCAACAAGGCAATGGCCATGACAACATAAGTGCAAAACCAAAATCCAAAGGTCACAACACACAGCAACCAACCGAGAATAACCCACAATAGAATGGAAGCCATAACCTGTAATTAATAATAAAAGCTTTATTAATTAATGATATTCTATTGTCGCTTCCAGTGGCATGTGTAAAGATGGGGGGAGGGGGACGGCAGATTTGAGGAATGAGCAATGGAAAAAATTAGCAGAATTTGAGAAGGGCAATAAAATTTTCGCACAGTGGGGCCTCCCGTAATGAACACTTATCATCAGAGGACACCTCTTGTTGATGGGGCACTCTTTGCAAAACATTTTAATGAGCTTTAGTATCCAATTCAGAGCTTTTACTGTCCAATAAAAACACTTCTCACTGGCTGACAAAAGTTTCGGTCCCAAGGGTGTCTGTTTTATTAAGACAGTATAGCCCACCATAGATATATCTCTGCCCAGAGAGTGGGGGGAGTAAATTGGTGAATGACCAAATGACACAGTTTAGAAGCAAGTAAATGGCCAAAAGAATGACCTGGAGAGACAGTCACCAAGCCAGTGAGCAGTGGCGTAAGAGGTAGGGGCTTAACGGGCGATAGTGCAGGGGGGGGGGGGAAGTTTGGAAAATTTGAGGAATGAACAGTCAAGAAAATTAGCAGAATGAAAGAAGGGTTACACCAAAATTTATATAGCCCATAGATAGTAAAACCATAGACCTGCCTCTACGTGGAGAGCGGGGATCAGATCAGAATGATAAAACGAGTGACCTAGAGAGTTCGGAAGCATGTGAGTGAACAAAAGAGTGACATATAGCGTGTGCAACCATGAGAGTGACATACGGAGCGAGGGACAAGGCCAGTCAGCAACCAAAAGAGTGACGTAGAGTGTGTGTGAGCATAAGAATAACCACAACTATGTGAGTGACCAAAAGAGTGATGCAGGAACAGGTATAGTTATGGGGGGGAGGAGGGACAAGCGGATTATAGTATAGGTAGTGAATTCAAGGAACGAGTGGTCAAGAAAATCAGAATAGGATGAGAGAGAAGGGGGTGGTAAAAACCATAAATCCTCCTCCGACAGACAGCGATCAAAAGCATGAACTAGAGTGTATGCAAGAATGTGAATGGCCAAATGAGTGGCCTACAAATCAAGGGATCAGGTCAATTTAGCGATAAAAAGAATGACTTAGAGCCAGGGCCAGCTTAAGAGTATCATGGCCCCCCCCCCCAGGACAAGTGATTTTTTTAGGCTCTACCAGGCATGTTTACATGCTAACTCTCAAAAATTTCACCTACACCTCATTTTTGTGAGATCTTGTGCCCCTTCTCAACAGCAGTGCCTCGGTTGGCTCATGCATGTACTCCCTAGAGTGTGTGCAAGCATGTACATGGGTGACAATTAGCCTAGATGCTTGGTCAGCCAGGGGAAGCAGCCATTTTGGCCCCTCCCTTGTAATGTTGAAGGGCAGGGCCGCAACTAAGGAGAGCAGGCGGTTCTCATGCCTCGAGCGCTGGACCAGAGGGGGCGCAAATTTTATTCTCAAACCTCTCCTTCAACATTACAATAGGGGTGCCAAAATGTGCATTTGTGCTGGGTGACTAAGCATCTAGTTGCGGCCCTGTTGAAGGGGCAAATTGACACCCCCCCCCCCACTCTGGGACGGTGCCTGGGGAACAGACTCGTTCACGTACCCTGATTGGGAGTCATCAAAAGAGCAACATAGAAATCGAGGGACCAGGTAAAGAGCAAGGCTGCAACTGGGAGAGGGGGAAGCAGACGGTCTTGTGCCCCAGGTGTCGACCAAGGAAGGGGGGGGGGGCGTAAAAATTAGACTTTTTAACATCTCTTTCAACATTACGAGTGGGGGGCACAAAAAAAGCATGTTTGCTCTGGCTGACCAAGCATTTAATTGCGACCCTGCTAAAGAGTGTAGTGGCATGTACGTGCTGGGGAAGCACGCAAACATGTGAGTGACCAAAAAGAATGAGACTTAGGGCGGTATTCACAGACATGGTTTAAACCTGTAGTCACAATTTTTTGATAAGAGATCGACACGGATTGGTTAAATTCAGGGTTTTAACCAATCTATGTTGATCTCTTATCCAAAAATTGTAACTACAGGTTTAAACCATGTCTGTGAATACCGCCCTTAGAGACACAATAATAATAACGTGATCCTCACGTAGTCCCAAGGGATCAGCATGATCCGTCCAGGGAATTTGTTAGTGTTAGTAAACATCCATGCCCGAACCGGGATTCGAACCCAGACCTGCACAGTGAGAAGCTGATTCCCTAACCACTCGACTGCCAGGTGGCAAGCAAGCAAGCGTATTTACAGGATTGGAGGTGTGGGGGCAAGTGTTTATAGCACAGGGAGGCGAATTCGAGGAATGAGTGTTCAAGAAATTCAGCCTGGAATGGGAGAAGGGTGGCGAAACAATAATTTTTTTTATGCCTGTAGTCACTCCTATATAAAATATATATATATAAACATCAATCCTCCCCCTATACTTATCTCGCAAATAGTACATGAAATAAACCAGCTAATATCGCCACTGTATAATTAGAAATTCGCATGGCATTTTACTTGCAAACATGAGACAGGCATGATAATAATGTAAAAATAAATAAATAAGCACTCTTTACACATATAAGAGTTTTCTTCTTTCTACGCCATCATAAACTCTGTGGTACTTTCATCTCACTCTTGAAGTATTCAGCTCAATGACTGATGAATGCAAGTCCAATAATGGGAGCAATTAATCATAATTCAAACGAACGAATGGAGAAACAACGAGAAACAAATTTAGGGGATTTCCCACCCCCTATAAATAATAAAGACACGAAATATAAAAGTAAACAAACGTGGTAGAAGGCGTTGTCGAAGGTGTTGAAAACTCAGCTGGGTGATATCTAGATGTGTCGCCCTCTGTGAGGAGTATTTTGAAACGAAGAAATGTAAAGAAAAAGAAGGAAAAAAAGATTATCAGAATACGGAGTGTTGCTGCCATCTGCCGAATATCTTCTGAACTTCATCAGTTCACTGAATAATTACAAGATGGCGGCAGCAGCAGTATCTCTATATTTTTCTAAATGGCATTCAATGCACTGTCTCGGATGGCATACATATGATTTAGGGAAGTGGTTCGCAACCTTTGGAAGACCGTGGCCCGGTTGATTTCCGCTATGTAGGTGTAGTATTAAGAATAGAAAAAAACTTTTTTTACGAGCCCCGCGATAAGTCATCTCTCTCTGAAGGTTTTTAACAACTGGCTGTTGCGGAGATACATTTCGGAAAGAGAGAAAATTCAACTGCCCCTGCGGGGAATCGAACTCACGTCCTTTCACTTTCCGGGTGAAAGCCCTAGACTACAGAGGCACAGAATCTCTCAATCTTTCCTTGGAGCTCGTGTACACTGAAAGGGACCGTACATGGACGGCCGGACCAGACTCAGGCTAAGCTCACAACTACTGACGATGCCACCAGATGGCGATTTATACAATGATGACGTCACTCTCCGCTAGAAGAAGTGAAAGGACGTGGGTTCGATTCCCCGCAGGAGCAGTTGAATTTTCTCTCTTTCCGAATATATCTTCGCAACAGCCAGTTAAGAACCTTCGTATGGTAGCGGAGAGTGACGTCATCCTTGTATACATCTCTCTCTGGCCTATAGTATTTAGGAAAATAATCACTTGGGCTGTTTTTTTTCCCCCTTTTCATTTTGTACTTATCACTTTGCTTTTAAAGTGTACGAACATTTGACAGAAAACACAGTTTCGAATTGAATTTGAAATCTAAAATTGTTTTTGTTCAACATGGACTGGAAATATTTCTACAATATTTTAATATAAACAGCTGAAAGTCATTATATATGCTAATGTTTTGCATATATAATGTTTTTCGCAAAAAAAAAGTCAGATTTTTTCAAATACCGCTCGTTCAAGTGTCTTTAAACATTGTCTCTCTCTCTCACCACTGAGGTGTTACATGCTTTGGCATAATTTTTTTTTCAATTAAAATGCCGGGAAGAAATTTTGTGGCACAAGATATGGGTAAATTTTGGTTATTTTTGCAAAAGGTTCTACAACCTCTGACAATAAAGTTCGGTGAATGAAGTCAGAACGGCCGATCTGGCAACACTGGCGAAGCAAAACGCTGCACATGCGTAGCGGCAGGTGTTGACCATCTGCCGCCACCGTTGTTCAGTTGAGCGTCGTTTGTGTTCCGTGAAAGACTTGTTTTACAAAGTGCTTGTTTAGTGCGTTGGTTCTTAACTGAGAACAGGAAATTCTACCTGAGGGAACGACGGTGAATGCTGCAAGATACATTGAAATTTTGACCCGTTTTATGCATAGGCGGGGATTGACTTGGAAGTCTGGGGGGGGGGCAAAGTCATTATTGCTGGGGGGGGGGGGCACGATGAATCAGTCGACTCCACCTTTGATGCTGGGGGGGGGGGCAAAAAAATTTACCTTTATTGCCCAATTTTCCAATGTTCACTAAACTCAGTATTCATCTCACGTATTTGTCATGTCAAACTTTTTTATTTCATGGAATTCATTATAATCCATAGCAATTTGCTGTAAGGCTTCATTTCCTGCCATTGGCGATTTTTCAGTAATTTTATAAGCTGGCAACATTGTTTCCCTTTAGCGATAATTGCCGTTGTCTCGTATTTGGAATGTCAATTGCCCTTACTTTTCTCCAGGAAATATGACCAAACGATCTTCTACAATGAAATTTTCAGTTCCGAAGAAAAATCCTACCGATTCAGTCAACCCTCGGTTTACGAATGGCTCGGATGACGAACAACAAAAAATGATTCAGTTTACGAACTGATGTACTAACACACAAAAAGGGCTGAATCTCGAGGAAATGATATTTCAGAAGTCTGTTGTCACGTGGCTATTTTTTAAATTTTATTTGAGAGAAGATTTAGTTGAAGAATTTGATTTTCCATCTGATCAACATTCACGCTTACGAATACGACCCTCCTATTATCCATTCTGTGATCTACGGATCAGCAGGTCATTTGAAACTTCAAGAAGCTCTTGCATCAAAGAACTTGTTAGAAAATGTTTTACAGTACCTTTTTCCATGAAACTAAGGCTTTCAATGGCTTCTCAAAACATTATTTTAATATTCTACATTGCACATATCACGTGTTTCATTTGCTATCACTGACAAAGCTTAGCAGCAAATATTTTATAGAACTATGAATTTGGTTTGGAGGATATTGTAGCCAGATGATGTTGCGGGCAGAGATTTTGAGGGCTTTGACACTGGGATTATAGATTATGATAATGAAACCAGACATAGCCCAGGCATCGTTTCCAATTCGTCTCTCTTTCACACCGTGGTTATACATTTTCTAATAACATATTATCTTAATTATTTCTATTAGTTTCACGTTATGCACAGGAGCTGCTGCAAAAATTCACACCAGGAGACTTCGAGGTACCATGAACGAATTGATTCATTTTTATTGATTCTTATGGGAAAGATTGTTTCGGTTTGAAAACAATTCGGCCTATGAACGGACTTAGGTAACGAATTAACTTCTGTACGATCACGGGTGTAATATCACATCCAAAAACGCCAGTCACGAAAACACTGTTTTCTTTATCTCTCTTCACCATCGCGAAGCTAGTCAACCCATTCCTAGGACGAACCCATTCCCTCATGCATACCGGGCTGACTGTGCAATGCTATTTTATACAGTGGCAACCTAAAAACAAATATGGTAATAGAGTAAAACAAATATTACTGAATCCTCTTTTGAGAATATTTTGGCGTTTTCCGTATTATATAAAATTTTATGCTTTATTTTTAAAGAATACATTTTTCAAAGCTTGAAACTTTCCATGTTTTGGCATTAAAACGAAATATACCAATTAAGTTACTGATGGGGGGGGGGGGGATTTTTTTTTTGACGTAAAATGTATGATTTTTGTATTACGCAATTTTCGAAACTAATAACAGATGTTTAATATCCCATTGTTTTTTCGATCGGGAAAAAAATGAAAACTACTTTTATTTTTTCAAGAGATAATAAGAAATGTAATTAAAAGAAAACATACCCCGGAAGAAATGCCATCTAATAGACACACATGTATCGATTGAAAGAAACACGCGTGCTTAGGGCAGAATCGAAATACAACAAAAATAAGTTTTTCCTCTGTATGATTGAAAATAAATACAATAATGGTTTCGATAAAATAAAGTCACCCTCAGGAGCTGTTCTTCGTAAGTTGGGGGCTCTGGGCAAACATTAATTCCTTGGGGGAACGGAGCATGTCGGCTGTGCCTGTAAAATATAAAACGCAGCCAATTTTGTAGCTCTAAAAATGAATGCAGAAGGATCTGTTGAAAAGTCGACGGTTGCGTCAAGGGAACAGCAACTTTCAGGTGGAGGTTCTGGCCATACTAGCTGCAGTGGAATAGGCGATTAAGCAAAATCAGCAGACGACGATATATACTGACAGCGCGTCTAGTATTAATGCGATTCGTGATCAGCGCACTCCACATGAAAATACTCGGCGAATACGCAAGCATTTGTACAACCATCCGTCTATCAGTATCAAATGGGTCAAAGGCCATGCAGGAATAGCGGGGAATGAAATTGCGGACAGATTGGCCAAAGATGCTCTTAATCTCCCGACGGAAGAACAACTCTTGCTACCACGCAGTCACATCAAACAGGCGCTAAAAAGTGACCTGTTACAAAAGTGGCAACAGCTATGGGACAAGAATGCACATAAAGATGCCTACAAGATACAGAAAAGCGTCCGGTGGAATGGTACCATTTGGTCTAGAGAGAAAGTTATTATGATAACTGAGCACGGCCCACGATTACCGACGTATCTAGAACGTTTCAAGAAGTCGGACTAACTTCTGAGTCGGAATAACGCCACTTGTGCTTGTGGTGAGATTGGATCTTTATGGCATTACCTGACATCTTGCCCATATACAAAAAAATTTCATTTTGGTGCTATTCCCGAAAACGGTCGACCGTGTTTCAAAAGAAGAGTTTTGAAGAGCCCTATGAGCCTTGCTCGGGTGCGGTGGATTATATTGTTCCTCGAGAGAGAGAGAGAGAGAGAGAGAGATAACAACTTACACCGCATACATACTAAGAAGACTGGAAGTGCGCGTCTGAGCGGTGGGAGCGATGACGAGTTCAAACCGGCAAGAGCCCCAGTGATTGATCTTAAGAGGCAATATGATCTTCGACCACGTCGGCGTCAACAAAAGTAACCGATAAATGGAAAACAGAAGGAAGTTCACCTGCAATGAGATGAATCAAGTCATTGATGGCATGGACGAATTAAGTGTTATTTACTCGGCTATATAGTGAATTGTGCTGATCTTAGTTCACCCGGTGACGATTCCGGTAACGACTTGCGGCCTAGACGATGATGGCTGCGATTAATTCACCGTGATTCGAAATTTTATATTCCAAGATTATCGGCAATCATTCGATCAATTGACGATTACTATATTCTTATGGGATGGACGGTTATACACCACCATCTTATAATCCCGTTTATAATTTTGATTGCCCATTGGCGTTGATTGTTTAGATTTTATTTATTTGCTATATGACTTCAGGAGTTGACCATCAATTTTTATGTTAATTATTTTATTTTGCTGCCTTCGTCTGAGGTGGTCATGTTATGTTGTTTTTAATAAAACTTTCCGGACACACCTATCCTTCGGGAACGCTTCGATATCTCTCTGAGATGGGAAGCTTGGTGTGCCCGGTCTTCAAAGGTCAAAGTTCTGAAAATTTGCGGGTGAGAACCACAAATTACCCATGAGAGAAACGGGCCCTGATCTCTCTTGGATACCCATGATTTTTCAGGCAAAAAACCCTATATCGCATCATATTCGTGTGCTAAAAACTCATCGCAACAGTTCACCAATGGTAAATTCACCGACAACCACTCAACACGACGCAACCCAATTCACCGAAAAAAAAATAATTCTGTGCTCTACGCAATTTACCGATACTACAATTCACCGACAAAATTGAATTAGTGAGTGAGTGGATGAGCAGGTGAGCGAGAAATCGAGTATGTGAGCAAATGAGTGAGTCATTCACACTGTCACTCAATTAATCCGTCGTTGACTTGGCGATACACTCATTCACTGGGTCATTCATACTAGCACTCACCTATTCATTAGCATTACTCACTTACTTTCTCACTGACCCACTTGGTCACGGTCACTAGCTCACTCACACACTCGATCACTGGCTCACTCACTCACCCACTCACTTAATCACTCATACAGCCACTCATTCGCTCACTCACCCTCTCACTTCGTTACTCACGCGGTCACTAACTTCACACAGACACTCACTTAATTGGTAACTTATCCATTCATACAGTCACTCAAGTGGTCATTCATTGTGTCACTCACTCGATCACTCATACGGTTACTAATTCACTCATTCATTCAGTTATTTATTCGGTCATTCATGCGGTCATTCATACGGTCTCTTATATGATTACTCACTCGCTCATTCGATCCGTTATCTGTACAGTTACTCATACGGTTACTCACTCAATCCCTCTCGGTCATTTATATAACACATTACTCTTTCCCCCAGGGATCCGTGGACCACAGGTAGGGAAACACTGGGTTATATGATTGTTGCCTCCTCCCGTGACTAGTCCACGAAACCAGAACCCGCAATTTAAAGTCGTTTCCGAAAATGACTGAAAAAATCTTGATAAAAAAGACAAGTTCCGATTAACGAGGACGAAAATATTGATGAGTCTAGACCAGTGTCATATAATAAGGGCTGTCTCATGACGCTCCGGAGCAACACCATCTATAGCAGAAGGCCTCTGCGTGAAGCTCGTGACGTCACTGAAGAAGGTCATCTCACCTATAGTCTGGGATATGCTACAAAAGAGAGTAAAGATGGGACATGCGTCGGCCTGCTATATCCAATGGCCATAGGTTAGACGACCTCCTTCAGTGACGTCACGAGCTTCGCGCGGAGGCAGCAACTCCTAGAGACAGGCCTCCACAGTCTGGTTGTGACGTCAGTAAGTAGTCCATTTTCCCTCAGAATATTCAGGGAAAAAAATTCCCTTCTCGTGCCAGTATCATCGTTGTGCGGGAAAGAAATGATCAGGCTCAGTATTGGCGATTGCCCCACATCCAATCACTATGCGGTATTTGTGAGCCAATCAGAAAGATTCTACGCCAAAATAAGAAGAAACTAAATAGGATACTGTGTTTCAAAATGTAGCTTTCTAGTGTAGTTTTGTAGTTTCCTAGCAAACTTGCTAGGTAGCCTCAATGACGTTTATGGCAAACAGTGCAGAGGCCTTCTATCTCTAGGAGGTGCTGGTGGAGGCCTTCTGCTATAGACGGGTGTTGGCGGGACTCGGTTGACCATCACCTTAACAGAACCGGTTAATTGTCACTGACTACCCTGGTTTTCAAGGTCACGCTTTAGTTAATAAAGTATTAGAGCAGTGACGTCACGCACCTGATCTAGGAACAAGCCCACAGAGCTCAGGCGGCAAGAGCAACTTCAAAGGGATGAGATAGCTCCGAGTCCAGACAGCCATGGCAGTGAGCAGTGATATAATAATGGAGACTTTTAATTGCTTAGTTGTTCGACTATAAATCGCTTTGATAATACGAAATCTCTATGCGGAAATATAATTTAATTGATCATTTTTTTGTCGCACCAGGATTCATTTTCTGTACACGAGGGCTAATAAAACCTGCAGTTTATAGCCGATTATGAATGACAGCTTTTGGCATTTTGCCTTTTCCATTGAGAGTTTGGTGCGCTAACCCCTCAGTGTAGGACTCCCTCCGGTACCAATGTTTTTTTTCTATGGTCACGTGGTCAAAATGAGTACAACTCAATGCATTTATATAATTACACGGAGAGAATATAATGTTACAGCTGAAATTTTTTTTTATTGAATTCATACATTATAACGATGCTCTTTTGTCATTAAACTACCGTCTTTTCTCGGCTCAATGTCAGACTTCGGAACTTCTTTATCCGTCTCTTGCCATCATCTGTCGCTGTTGTATCCTCCGGACGAATTGTACCTTTTGCCTTTCTTTTTGGCCCGTCTGGGAGCAATTAGAGCAATTGGGGCGGCAGCGGGTTCCGACGGCTTATTGCGGTATTCGATTTTGTAGCCCTCGATCCTATTGTTGATCGTGTCGCTGAGTGGGATGCCCAAACCGGTCGGACGCAGGATAGCGGTGTTGGGAATGGCTCCCAACTCTCCTTTGATGGCCGACATCAGATGCGGCATTCCAGGTTGTGGGGACTTGTAGCTTTCCGCGTCGGCCAGCATTTGCATAACGGATGGGGATTTCTTGAGCTGCAGGGCGCACGCTTGAGACCTTGTGAGGACGCGATCTTGTTGATATCCCTCGATTTTGTATTCGTACGCGTCGAAAGCTCCCCAGTGCTCGAGCGGATTGTCTTTCAAGATGTACCGAAGGTTCTTCTTTTTGGAGTTGTGGTGCTTTGCTGACATTCCTGGACGAATCTGAGGTGACTGATCTATCAATGAAAGGAGACAAAATTTACCTACGACCGAAACACACGAGCTAACTTGTGGCTGTCTGAATGACGATTGATGGTTTCGGTTGTTGAGTTATTTTCTTGCTCTCTTGAAATCATTGTTTAGCGTCATCCCCCTGCATTATTGAAAGAAGAAGATATTCCTTGAGCGAATTGCTTTCTTTTGGTCGTAATAGAGGATTCTCAGCAAGTGTCCTTCGGAGCTTCTTTTTTCTTTGAGAAAATGGCTGAACTCACAAAAACGAGCACGACCAGGCTCTGCCGCATTTAGAGATGTAAGCTCAGTGGTGCGGTCGCGCATGAAAAAACTGCAGTCGGTACTCTGGCCGGGTAATCAAGGGAACAGGAGAAAAGAAAAGTGAGAAAGAAAACAAAATTAACAAACTGATAACAAATTAAAATATATGCATAAAACATCAGCGAGGCTTAGTACAAAATAATATCATCCACGCGCGGGGGGGGGGGGGACACGCAGCACATAATATTGGGGGGGGGGGAAGCAGAGTGAATAACACTAGTGTAGAGCGCCTCCTGCGAGGCGTCAGAAGGAACTCTGTTCTGGAATTCAGCCACATCGAGTTCACGAGTATTCAGAGTCCGTTCACGAGAGCTTCTAAGACAAAGGTGCTCAATCTTTAAGAGAGTGCAGGCCACTTCAATGATTTGAAAACATGTTGAGGTTTAAATTAGGTTTGAGGTAGCTGGCCACATTTGACCCGCGGGCCATCGGCTGTGCACAAATGTTGTAAGACATCAGCTGGTATCCCGTGTCGGCTTACGTACATCCAGACCAACCTTGACCCCGCTCTTTCCCCATAGGGGGATATAAGCTGGTACGCGGTTACGTACAGGGTCACCTGCCTGGCTGCACAGGTTTTTGTCCCCATTCGGTCTGGTTCCATCCCATACATCCGCTCTTATGCAGGGCCTCTCAGCCGGGCTACATGGATATTGACCCACATCACGAGTCAAGGTTTCTAGAAAATATACGAGTAGGCGTCTAAGTCTATTTATTGGGCCTTGTGCTCCTTTTTATTCTTACGAGGTGTTCTGTAGTCTCCATTGGGATAAGGATGATATTTATAGTGAAATGTTACGTATGGGTCAAATATTCACTTACTCCTGAATATATCGGGAACCGTTTGACCCATCAAGACCAAATTTTTTGTAAGTACCGAGAGGTATGTATATATCATCAGAGTGCTCCCAGCACATCGGGTCCGGGTACTCAGGGCAGGGCATTGGACAGATACCTTCCTCGCGGAAAAAAGTTGATAGGTTTCATTTCGAGGGATGAATTCCGTTGATGAATCTCATTGTTTTCTTGCTTTTCATTACGTATTGTGCTGCATTGCTTATTGTGGTGCACTGCAAATAGTGGTGCATTGCGTATTTTAGTGCATCGCGTGCTGTATTGCTTATTGTAGTGCATCGCGTGCTGTATTGCTTATTGTAGTGCATCGCGTGCTGTATTGCTTATTTTAGTGCATCGCGTGCTGTATTGCTTATTGCAGTGCATCGCGAGCTGTATTGCTTCTTGAAGTGCATCGCGAGCTGTATTGCTTATTGTAATGCGGTAGTTATTGTATATTGTGGTGCATTGCATATTATGGTGCTTTGCTTACTGCGATAATTGTCGGGCATTGCTTATTGTGGTGCATTGCAAATAGTGGTGTATTGCTTAATTGCTGCTCGAAGTTGGAGTGGGGAAACTAGCAATTGCAGGACTATTTTGCAGGCATGCACAGTGCCTGAGGAATATTTTGCTTGACGAAATAAATATGTGACGAGTAGTTAGGTTCATTAACTTAGGTGGGGGGGGGGGAACTGGACACCGAAGGCGTCAACGGGGGCAAAGCCCTTCCTACTACTACGGTAATAATAAGACAGATAACAAATAGAAGCCTGGTCTAAATTATTCAAAAACAAAGAGATTCATTGAATATTCTCAATGTGCCTGATGGGATTCATTATAAAATTCTTACCCGATTGTTCGAATCGCATCGTAAATCTCTATAGATTCAATGAGAGTTAACTATTAGAAGCAATGATGCAATCAAAGTTTTTAAATTTTTTTAACATTTTAAGGAATTAAAAGCAAAAACTAAAATAAAACTCCGTTGATTCTTATTTGATGAAGAAAAAGGGAATTTAGAGTCTAGGGAAAATTTCCAAACACGGAGAAATTTTATTAATTAACCACAGTTAGCTTCGAATTAAAACTCGAAAACGAGATTTAAACGTGTAAGAAAGAGAGGAATTTCATTCATTTGAAAGGGAATTTATTATTATTTTTTACATTTCGAAATGAGCAGATCTAAATTTCACTTGCCCTCTGAGTAGTTCCTTATTTTTTCTGAATCTGTTTGGGATTCCATTAGGATTAGGGAGACCATCATTATTCCTGAAGCATTTTCTTCGAAACAAAAACCAAGAATATTAATTTATCGCTAATTGCATGTTGAGAAATGCAATGCTAATATGCACATTACGCAACTGGATTAAAGGATCTCGTTTTGTAAGATTCGACCAATTTATAAATGAGAGTTGAAGGATAAATTTCTTAAACACATGTGTTATTTTGAGGTAGTAGTATTTTGTGATGTTTCCACACATAAGTACTCTTACGATATTTTTTCTGTTCAGTTAAAAACATTAAAGAAAAAAGTACAATGCATGTTTGGACTCATGGTAACATTATTTTGGCCTATAGGCCAAAAAATTGAAACTGATATCGGTGCAGTTCCGAATCGCTAGAAAATGCCGTTTGTATTCAATTATACTGATATTTAAAAAAAAATCAGTACAATACATGCATTATTTCGGCCTATAGGTCTACAATTTGAAAATGATGTCTGTGCATTTCCGTATCGGTGGAAATGCTAATTGTATTCAATTATGGTGGTATTAACCACTTGCCTGATGGGTTTTTAATTTTTTCTGCACAAAAAATTCCATGTTTTTTAAATTTTTCATTCTATTAATATGCTTATCATTAGAAATAACAGACAATTAGAGAAGATCGTACTTAATTTTTTTATTTACAAATCTTAAAATTTTGATTCACTTATTACCTTTTTTGAAATTAAATTTTTTTTGAAAAGCTCTTATTTGAATTTTTTGCATGGAATATAAATAATCTGGTTTTTATATAGATTATTTAACTGAACTAAATTATGTATCTATGTAATTAGATTACAAGATTATGTATCTATAGAGATATCATTACATTGCTGTTGTATGAAGCCATATTGTTCATGCAGATTTAGCCGAATGCTAACTTTTCGTTAGTGCCTTCTAGGGGCAAAGATAGATTTCGAATGGAAGAGGCTGCCAGTGCCTGACATGGGCAAGTCAGGGAAGTGGTTAAAAAAACCAGTACAATATATGCATGTTTGGATTCATTATATCATTACTTCGGTCAACAAATACGAAAGGAAAGTTTTTTTGCACACAAAAAAATTTATCTCAAGTTTTGTCGACAGAAAATGTTGCACGGAAGCCAATCACACTAAAAATATGTAAAATCAGAGTCCAATATAGTGCAGGGTACAATTTCGTACGATTAGCAGCTTAATTTCGGAATTTTCCTGTTATTAGCGCTTACATAAGGTTCTCATTGTTATGGTGATATTGGGCTAAACACAATTGGCGAACTTGTTTTAACTCGGGAACAAATCACAAAACTTTACGAACGTTGCGGGTACAGAAGAGATCGAAGACAGGTTCAAAGGTGGAATACTGTGATTTGCTTTCGTGCATCGTCCTCTATCGACAAAATTTGAACTAAATTTTTTTTTCTGTACCAAAAAAAAAAAAAAAAAAAAAAACTTCAGATACACCGATTTCGCCAATTTTTATAAAATTTTAAACTATTTTTGAATTCATGAAATATTGTACATTATTTTTGGAAAGTAAGTACTAGTAGTTTTTTTTATCGCAACGGTTTGTTCACTCTTATAGTTTCATATCATTACTACTATTTACTGTATTTAAACATGGTATAAGGAACCTTTCTTCGCCAAAAAATTGGGTCTTAAAAATATGGGGGCTCTTGCTCATATAGATAGTATTATAATTAAATGTTTCTATGATAAATACAAAATTTCTGTTTTTAATATTAAAATAAAAAATATCTTTGATGAAAATTTTTCAGTATTTTAAGCCAAAAAATCAGGGGGTTTCTTATACATGTTAAAATACTGTAGTACATTGAGAAAAACCAGAATAATTCATGTTTGAACTCATGATATCATTATTTCGATCATATTAACACTATAGGTCAACAATTTGAAACTGATGTCTGTGCAGTTTTAATTTAATTTATTAAAAAGCGAAATATCTAGGCCATGATAAGTATTTTATTGCAAACCGCACCTCTTCTATGAAAATTGGTTGATTTGTTATTCAGTTTTAAAATGTTTTCAGGGTTTCTCGTCCACCCTGTACATTCAATATATAGTTCAATTCGCTTAATCGAACTAATGGGCGAGACACGTTTGCCTAAAGTAAAAAAAACTACAGTTTTATTCTGATTCGCTTGCATCTTTAGGTCTTGATGTGAATTTATATCGGCTTTTGAATGCATACTGCTATCCTCATTAAACCTCACTTTTTCCAGCATGCTGGCTGATGCGGGGAGGGGGGGGGGGAACACGGTACTTACTTTAAACCTGCTGGTAAACAAACTTCGATTGAAAGAACAAAACAGGCTACAGTACAAAGGGGTTCCTAACCTTTTTTAGCAACGACCCAAAATCAATAATATGATCTACGAATTCGCGACACATCGGTCCATTTTAAATTGGAAAGTTCTAATTGAATGTTTTTGAGGAATATTAGGATTTCGAAATCAGTAAAATCAGTTCATGCTGTCTTAGCAGGTGGGCCAACAGGGCTTGAGCCTAGTTTCCCAACTTTCACCGATGCTGAAGTTATTTCTCTCCTAAATTCTGAATTCTCATTCATTCTATGCATTTTCTAAATGATACCACGCCATTTCGGATGCCAACTTTCCCCCAAAAGTATTGTATACGATATCATGGTTCAAGATGACACCAAAAATGTCTGCGTCGCAGGCCAAGCTGCCACCTATCGAGGCGACAACCGATAGATGGCGCCTACATTTAACCAACTCGTTAACGGCAGCAAAGTATTGCGTATAGCGATATAGCCGGAATTGGTGTGTGCTAAAGCAGTCCAGGCGACATCCCAAGTGGTTCGGTGGTAAGATGCTCATCTTCCCTATGAAACTTGCTGTCAAGGTCCATGGGTTTGATCCTAGAAAAGGACACAGGTGAATTCAAGTTATTTTCCGCAACGAATGTATGGCGACTACTGATATATATGGCGTCTTCATTTCCAACCCAGCTTCATCGACAGTAAATTGATGTAAGATGATACGACCGAAGTTGATGTGCACTGAAGTTTCCCAGGCCACCAAAATCGTTAAGATGCGTTTGAAACCAGTAGTGTACGAAAAGGGTTTTGAACCGGATTCGTAGACCCATCTCAAGAGCCCCTGTGGCACAAGCTTGGGTCACGAACCATAGGTTAAGAATCCCTGATATAACACATCCATTGAAAACCCAAAGAATTTCAAAGCCTCTTTTGTATTCTACAGATGCTTTAACATTTTTAGAATGACGGATGGGGTGAACATGTGAGTGTATAGTACAGTCGAATACCGTTATAGCGAAAATCTCATTGTAACGGAAACTTTTATAATTCTTAAATAAGTTTACATAAGAACAATTTATTGTGAATTCCGATGTTACGAAATGAAAAATCCGTTATAAAGAATTCAATAACAAGTTTCTGAGAATCAAAAACAAAATACAGAAAGTGTCTTGATCTTTTCCAAAAATGATCCTATAAAATCGATTTCTGAGAATTATCTATTTGAATTATTGAGAAAGAAGAGTTTTTCTTCTATGGCTTGTGCGGGAACAAAGTTTTAGCCAGTACGATGATTTGGAAAACAAATAAAATCTGTGGTAAACCAGTGCGTTAAGAAGGTTTCGTATTCTGTTCCAAAACTAGTGACCTCGAAAGGAAACAGTTATCGATTAAAGAGACACTTAAGATAATTTCTGAAGTTGTCGCCGGAGTAAATAAAAACAATGTGCCATTAAAATACGGCATATATCAATCTACTTTCTCAACGTTTTTGAAAAATGAAACCGAGTTGAAATTTCAAGTTCATGCAACAGTTGTAGGATTTCTCGAGAACGCTTCGATATCTCTCTGAGATGGGAAGCGGGGTGTGTCCGGTTTTCAAAGATCAAAGTTGTAGGATTCCATAGAAAAAAGACTAGACTTTTAAATTTTCAAGCTGCAGATGAAGCTGTCTTTACACGAAATCCGTTCAAGTTATTTTTCCAAAAGCAAGCATTGTTTCAGTTGAGATATGATCGAAGTGTTCAAAATTTTCAATGGGATGGATAGGATGGACCATGAACTTTTAGTACACCGCCAATCGACTGCTTTTACAAGGGGACACCAGTATCGATTGGTGAGGGACAATGCAAGGTTATGGTGTCGCAGGGAATTTTTCTCCAATAGGGTTGTTAATAAATGGAATAGCTTACCCCCGGAGGTAGTAAATTGTAACACAATTGACACGTTTAAAAAGAAATACGATAAACATGTTGGGGTAAATCGAGAAGCTATCCATTCTTAGAATAAGACAACCATAAGTATTCTTTATGGGCATTGTATAATATTTTATCATGTGTATATATTGTTTGTAATTTGTGTTAATTGCATTTTTAATTGGGTTGTTGTATTTTTGAAACATATGACAACCATATTTTTATGGGCATCCTTTTATCAGCCACCTCGTTGGGCATATTGCCTGTTGTGGTGTTGTATTTGTATTTGTATTTGTATTTGTATTTCAGGACATTCACTCCCGAAATGTGCCAGTTGCCAGCCCACTCATATGAGAAAATACTTTGGACTGTGCATGCGCTTTTACAAATACAAATACAACGCCACAACAGGCAAAATGCCCAACGCGACAAAAAGATGTAGCTGACAAAAAGATGCCCATAATAAATATGGATGTCATATATTTCTAAAATACAGCAACCCAATTAAAAATGCAATTACAAACAATATATATACATGATAAAATATTATACAATGCCCATAAGAATACTTATGGGAATAATTATATATTTTGAATGCGAAATCTTTCAAGAATTGCACTTGTTTGAGCATGTGTATACTTCAAAGGGATTTGTTGTTTCCTCGGCTTCCACAACACTTGTACAAAAAAAATAAAAAAAAAATATTATTTTCCTCAAATATGTCAAGTAAGTAAAACTTATCCAAAAGAAAAGAAAATTCTCAATGCCTAATTGATTTGAGTTGCTTTCGGTTATTTTTGAAATTTAACTTAATTTTGTTTATTAGCAGGAACATAAACAAGCGATATTTTTCTTAGAATCAAACTCCGCTACAAGGAATTTTTTTAATGCATATTAAAATTCCTTTATTATGAAATGATATCGTGGAGACTGATTGGTTCCTTGGAGTTTGCTGTAACGGATTTGACTGTAATTATTGAATACTCATCCTTCGGGAACGCTTCGATATCTCTCTGAGATGGGAAGCGGGGTGTGTCCGGTCTTCAAAGGTCAAAGTTATTGAATACTAATTGAATTTGTGTTTATATTTTCAGTCACCTCTTTAGGAATTTTGCCTGTTGTGGTCCTTGAATTTGTATTCAAATCATGAACAGACGATCGAGTAGCCTGTTACGTCCATCGTCCACGATTTGAGGAACATAACACTTCCTCTAATTAACCCGAAGAAAAGAATAGGAAATTTGTTTCTCCAAAACTATACCCTGAAAACTCAGTGAGCATCGATTTTCACCAATGAACACAGCAGACATTTTCGTGCGTTACCGCTCACTACGAAAATATAAAAATGAGAGGAAGCAATGAAATTTAAAAAGAAAAAAAATCTTTAAAGTAAGATCGGAAATTATCGCCATGTTTCAAGTTTTTATCTCTTTTCAATTTTTCCTCCGTTCAACTGAAAGCATAATTTAATTAAACTTTCTCTTTCTATTTAAAAGCTCCTGTATATTTGTCTCTCTTTTTTCTTTTTCAATTCAAACCAGATTCTTCCAGACAGAAATTTTTTTGCTTAGTTTAGAAAGTTCTCAATGTTTATTTCTTAAATAATTTACACTTAATTCGCTTGGAACGCTGAAGAAAATAATAGTCGAAAACTCGTGTATATGTAAGGTACAACAGACATTTATTTCTTGATGCGTATTTTAGTCAAAAGAAAAATCTCACAGTTAGAAAACTTGAAACATTTGCCGTACTTTAGCAAATGTACAAATGCAATTGTACATCGAAAAATTCACTTTCTTCCGTTATCAATCTAACTTGAATGATTTTTTAGGCAATTTAGTTTGTATACTGATCCTAAAAGCACGAAAAATGTCAGATTTATTTTGATAAATGAATTTAAAGTTGTTTGAATGTAATTATCAAAACATATACAGTCGGATCCCGATATAACGGATTATCATTTAGTGAATTTTAACAAGTTTCTGTGCGAATATCGGTGTCAATCTCAACCCCGATATAACTATTCTCCCCGATTTAGCGAATAAAAATGTCAGTTTTAACTGATCTTATAATCGGGGGCTTGACTGTACTTCATTCTTCCCATTGATTGGAATGTCTCAATTATCTCTCTCTCATGCATGACTTCCAAGGTGTCAGATTTCGTTCAGTGTGAAACCGTTTCTTTTGTTGAAATTATTGTAATGCTTATATATTTTAATAACCTCATGTTTATATTATAATATGTGTACAAAAGTTGCTATAATTTCACCAACAAAGAAGAAGTCCCAGACTGCCGAATGACTTCTTCCATTTTGTGAAATCGTAGAAAGGCAAATGAGAAATTCCATGACTATTTTTATGATTTTTATTTAGCTTTTCTTTTATTTCAGTATTTCTTACATTCTAGAATTTTTAAACTCCTTTAATTTTTAATTTATTTTAACAACTTTTAACTTTTAATAATTTTAACTTTTTTGAAAATGTTTACATGGGAAGAGCGCAGATGTCGGGGATATGATTGAAGTGTTTAATATTCTCAAGAGATGGATAAAATGGTACATCATTTATGCATCATCAATCAACTGCTTCGACAAGAGGACACCAGTATCGATTGGTAAGGGACACGTCTGGATTTGGTGTCGCAGTTTTTCTCTAATAGAGATGTGAATAAATGGAATAGCTTACATCTGGTGGTCGTGAATTCTATCACAATTGACAAGTTTGAAATAAAATACGATAAACTTATTGGGATAAATCGAGAACCTACACATACGTAAATTAGACAACCATAGTTTTTTATGGGCAGTATATTTTATCATATTTCTTAGTTTTTATTGCTCTTATTGGGTTGCTGTGTTTTGGATATAGTTCGGATATGTAAACGACATCCATACTTTTTATGGACATCTTTTTTCAGCCACTTCGTTAGGCATTTTGTCTGTCGTGGCCTCTGTATTTGTATTAATAATAACGTTCTAGTTTCTAATATACAACTTTTTTTGATTTTTGAACTTTTATTTATTTTAATATTTCTTATTTTGTTTATTTCACTATTTTTTATCTTTATTAATTGTGAATTTATCTGTATTTGGCAGCTTTTCTTCATAAGAATTTTTATGTATTTCGTATTTTTCCATACCTATTGTAAGTGCATTCATGCTTCCTATAATAGTATGTAAATAAACAAACAAGTAAATTACAACAAAGAAAAAGATTCCTATTCACTTAGATTTGTGATTAGTATAATTTTCCGAAGATTTTTCACGCGTTGGCATTCAAAAAGCATGTTAAGCTCACCATTAAATCTCGGATTAAATGCTCAGATTTTTCTCAGTGGCATAGACACTCTAGTCATCAAAACTCATGCCTCATAATATTTAATTTTATTTATTTTCATGTCTCTTACAAATTATATCAAAATCAGAATCTACAGAATATATCTAGACCAGTGTTTCTCAAAGTGTGCAAAGTGGTGGATTTAGTATAAGACTCTATGGGTAGGCTTGAGTTGGGGAGCGATGAGAAACAAAAATTCTCATGAAGGTGGGGCTTTGGAACAAAAAGTTTGGGAAACTATGTACTAGACCAAAACGAAAAATTTATCGCTTCCATGATTTTTAAAAAGGGTGGATTAAATCCTCGAAGCTTGTGCTAGAAAATTTCAATGAATGGCGTGGTATTTCTTCGAGTAAAAAGTTGGAGATTCTTTTTGTTTCAATTTAATAATGTTGAGATGAAATTATCTAATAATTTCACAAAACTATTTGACCGAACTCATGTGACTATAATCATATGATCTTCACACGATAGGCGAATTAAGAAAAATCCAGAATCTTAAATACTAATTAAAAGAGGTAGTGAAATGCTCAAAACGAAAAGGATGATCAAGTTACCTAAGAAAATTAACGATGCTTTGTTTCCGGACCGAATAGATTTTGAAATGAGGCATACCATAACAACCCAAAATCACATGGGAATATAGGTGCGCAAACACCATCTGGAAGCAGCCGACGTCATTTAAAATAATACGTAATTCAACGAAGACAAAGAAGAATCCTTCTACAATAATGTATTTAGGAACAATACTACCACTATTACTATATCAATTGTACATGAACCTCGTACACATTTCTCCACGGAATTTCAAAAAGAGTATACGAAACAATACTACTTGATACACTAGATACTCAAAGTTTTTGCCAGACGCACTGACATGCGTTACATCGACTACTACTAAACCCCACATGCACCTCGTCCACGTTCCTCTGCGCAACTCCTAACGAATTGGTACATGTTTGAATTGTTTGTTATTGTGCATGTACGTGTTGTAAACCTAACTTGAAGTTTGTTTCTGGATGATCCTTGTTATGTGTGGTGTGCTGCCATCTGCCGCAAATTTGTCTAACTATGAGTGAAGTGTAATGTGATTGAATAATTATATCGTTGTAGTCCGTTTTCTCTCAGTGACGAGATTTTTCTAACGGGGGGTAATGGGCTCGCATTCGTGACTCGAAGTTGGTAATCACATAAAACCAACTTCAGCCGACTACCACTACGGCGAAGGTAGGGTTCGAACCCGGGTCCTTGCCATTGAAAATGACCAGTTGACCACTACAGCGGTGACGCTGCATGGACTACTACAACTAAACCAGACATACACCTCGTCCATATTCCTCTGTGGAACTTCTAAGGAATTGTTACATGTTGGAATGTGTGGTGGACCTTCGGCGAAATTTGTTCCTGTGTCTATGTTTGTTATATGTAATGCTGCCATCTGTTGTCAATTTTTCTAATTATGCATTAGGTGTTATGATTGAATAGTATACCATTGTAGGCCCGTTGTTCCTTGCGGCGAGACTTTACAAAGGGGAGATCGGCTCACATTTGTGCCTCGAAGTTGGGAAACCACAGAAAACTATGCATGGACTGCCGCACCTTCTCAAAGCACCAGGTGTTTGACGCATTAAATGTGTGACTCAACAACTCCCTGTAACGGCTCCGAATGGCGTTTGCGCACCTATGTTCTTATTTGATTTTGGATTGTTATCGTGTGCCTTCCATTTTAGCGGTTTTTTTTTTTTTTTTTGTAAAAAACTGTTTAGCGTTAAAATTATATTTTATTGTGAGAATGAGAACAATAAAATATCTTTCTTTTCAGTACTTGTTTCATTACACTTCACAAATATGACAAAAAAAGAGTAAAACTCAAACGTTTTCCGTGACAAAACTTCTAATTAGATAAAATATGTTATCCCTATGGAAACTTTTCGTACATTATTTAGTTTTCCTATTCAAGTCTTGCATTTTTTTTTTCCTTTCAACTTCATCATAACAAGTGATGACATTTTTCGTGCGTAGTGGCTGTGACAATGCTTTTAAAATATTAGCTTCATTGTAAATTTTCATCCAGAACCGGTGAGATGAGTAGAAAAAAAAAAGCAAGAAATTGCAGGAGAGAGTAGTGATGAAGGGACAAGTGGAGAAGTCAAGGAACTGTTTTGGAATTTTGATGGTAAGGTTGGAAGAAAACGTAAAAGAAACTGCCGTTGCCTCCAAGAAATCAGGCAACGAAAGCAAAGACGATGACTCAAATGATAAAAGACGAATAAGAAAGGAGAAGAAAAAAAAAATAAACTCCGGATTTCAACAAATTTAATTTCGTAGCAATGCTTTGAAGAAATTCATGTTCGACGTTTTCTAACGTTATCAACTTGGAAACCTTTTTCCCCTTCTCAAGCTACTACGGAATGAGAAAAATCCTTGTCTTTTTTACGTTCCTTATCATCTCTTAGTGCATATACATACATTGTGGTATGCAAATTGTAAAAGCCGGAGGCACAAGGAAAGCATTTTTGCCTGTCTTATGAATTATTCATTAGCTTTGGAAAATTTTTTTTTTATCTCTTCCTTTCTGTAAAAATAAAAATGCCAATCAAAAAGTCGGAACAGCCTAGTTATGTCAGCAGCTTGATTTTTATCCAAAACTCTTTGACAGGATGGTCTTCCGGATCTCGGGCTAACAAACACTGCCAAAAAAGTTTGTCGCTCCTTTAACTTCGAGTGAGAAGTAATCCTGTTTCGAGATTTACATTTTTTCGTTCTCTTTCATCTCTTTAGCTTTATCTATTTAGGTTTGGCGAGTCTCTTTGTACTTCATTCCAGCAGTATATAATTCTTATTCGCTGTAAATCTGACTCTCTAGAGCTCTCTTGAATCTTTCTAGGTTTTTCTACACTCGTATTTCTCTGGTTTCTTCATTTAATTTCGGTTCTTCATCTGTTTTCGCTATCAACTGTCTTTATAAAAACTCATTTATTTCAAAAATGTATGGAGATTTTCGTGTATCGAAAATAGGATCAGGACAAAATACTTCATCTTTCTTTGTTTCAAACTGAGCACAGCTCCAGCCTATCGTCATGGGTTGCCGAATGGGGTGTGCCTGAAGTGTGCATGTGTACCTAACAGATATAAGAACAAATACGAATGTCCCATCAGGTGAACTGACGATCATCGACGTGGCTGAAATGCCCGTAAAAAAGGTATGGATGTCAAGTAAAAAATTCAGCGACACAAAATAAACGGCAGATATGCGACATTGTTACCACTCGCGGGCCAGATTCTGTTATATACAGAATGGTATGTGGGACAATTGTATTTCATGGGACATTACTGTCACTGTCGGAGACCCGATATTTTTATCAAAATGACCTGTTTAACTCGTACTTTGAACGAAGAGAAGTTGAGCATTTATTGTCTACTGAAATCCAGGGTTAAAATTTCTTTTTCAAAACTTATGAATTACAATATGGTTATCATAGTTCTAATTATAATAATTTGTTAATTGTCATGAAAATATTTATCTCACATATTTATTCAACTAAACATATTTTTTCATGAATTACATTTGCATTCACTACGATTTGTAGCAGCGCTTCTCCATCCGATATTGGAGATTTTTGAACGATAAATGACAGCTTTGCTAACATTTCATAATTTTTTGAGTGACTATTGACGATGCTTTCTATTTTCCAGTGGGGATCATCATTTACCGTACCTTTATCAAGTAAATATAGTTAGCCGAAGTATAATTATAACTTCTTTTGTTTATTGATACTCTTTTACCGGAACACATTTCGCTGGTCGAATGGAACCCCTTGGCTGTCTAAATTTGGCCGGGAGGCCGAAGACTGCGCATTCCTTTTACACGTTGTATTACAGTCAGTCGTATTTATAAAAATACAGTCGACGCTCGTTATAACGACTACCCTTACAGTTACGTGACAGTTCCCATATAATGACCGGTACGTCCAAAATATTTCCATATTACTACCGTGTTATTTTTTAGCTAATATATCGGCCATAAATATAATTCAATCTGTTACAACGACCGATATCAATTCCGTTCTTCGTTTCCTTTTGTTGTTTTTTCGCAAAGGAATGGTCAAAATCCGTCATGGAGGGTTCTTGACTGGACCTTTTATGCTTGGACAAGAAAGGTTGTGAAACATAGATGGTTTAAAGATAAGGAGTTCTTACTTCTACGGAACACCCAGTGGTTAACTAGAGTCATTACTGGGTACGGGGGCAAACCATAACAAAACACACTGCATTCACGTTGGTCGACCGAATGATGTTAGTGTTTCTTCCCCTAGTTTTGTAGGGCATTCTGTTTCATTTCCTCTTACGTAGCTCACTTCCACTTCCTATGTAGATGTTTTTTTAAAAATCTTATTCTAAATGTCATTGCATGCACAATTTTACTTAGTTTGTCAACAGAAGGGTATGCAGTTAAGTGAAATTATTATTTTGCTGCATGCAGTGAAAAATAAATGTAAGTTTCGACCATGTATAGTATTCTCGTTAAAACATTGTGCATCTAAGTTTTTGCTTTTTTCCCAATCGGATACATTTTCATTGCAACATCATTATATATACATATATAACAAACAAACACAAAATTATTTTTTTCTATCCGTCAATACAATATACAATTTTCCGGAGAGAAGCTAACCTTTATAATGTTTTTTTAAGACGTTCGATATATATAAGAGCCTCTCAATACAACGTCCATTTTTCTCAGAACTAAGGTCGTTAAGACGAGTGTCGACTGTATTTGTTTTTATGAATGTGATCATCACGTATTCCCAAGGGATCAGCATGATCCCCCTGGGAATTTGTTAGTAAACATTCATGTCTGAACCGAGATTCTAACCCAGACCTGCACAGTGAGAGGCTAGCTCCCTAACCACTCGACTGCCAAGCGGAATGGCAGGAAGAAATTCAAAGCAATTTCAAAGAAATTCAAGCAGCAAGAAATTCAAATATGTTTAAGCTTTTTAAGCTTCACCCCTTTCAGAAAAAAAGCCGTAGAGCGATTTACGCAGCAATCTATGAAACACATTCAAATGTTTTTCAACATTTTAATATGTAATTTGAGGATTACGGACAGAAAAGAAATCAAGGTATTCAATAACATTTATATGAGAAATAATGTTTTCGAGCCATGTTCTCTCTCTGAGGCGCACATCACTATATTCTCCTTCTTTCTTTGAAATTATTATGAATGGATTTTCACTATCTGGAATAATTCTTGATTAACTCGAGACATTTCAATGATATAAAATCAAATCTTTTTGCCATATTCAAAGATGTGATTTATCATTTTTTCCTCAGATTCTTAGTTTCAAAATCAGGATAAAGATTTTGTTCCGTGAGAGAGTGAAAAAGACAACATTCTCTTCCTTTTGCTAAAATCTCATTAAAAATTGTTTGAACACTGGCAAAGTTCGTTAATTACTTTCCTTTCGCTGATTGTAATTAGATAACATAGATGGCTATTTACTAAGCTGCGTTCAAAATCATTGGCCGATCGATCATATCTGGTAAGCAATATGTCACGGCTTCACGTTTTAATTCATGGAAACGTTATGAGGAAAAATTGTCGAAAACATTTTCCGACTTGAGGAAAAGTTTGTCTGGAACTTTCTGGAGGATAGAGTGGAAAAGATTTTTCTCCCCCCACAAGCGATATCTTGAAGTGAGAGGAAAATTTATAAGCTTTTCCCCGGACATGCGAAAACGAAATTAACTCAGCAATTACTTGTCATTTTAAAATCACTTCCCGAAATTGAATAACCTCAAGTTGCTCGGGGTTATTAAATTTAATTACTTCGCCGCATGTTTCCCCAAAACTTTGGAATCGTAATTCGTACATTCATCAGCGGATTATGGAATTAGAGGCCGGCTTAATTATTAATAACAAATTTAGGAACCCTCGTTTGAATACATTTCCGTGCTGACGAGGGGATTTTTCCTCCCAATTTCGATACGTCTAATAATAGGGAGTTTAAGAATCTTTCTGAGGTTGGAATAATGGTTTTGGCATGAGAAACATCCAAATATACAGTCAAACCTCTTTAATAGGTCACTCTTAGAAAAACAGAAATATTACTCGTAAGCGGAGTGACCAGATAAACGGAGTAAGCCATTGTTTCGCTACTTCCTATTACCCTTTAGTGCACTTTTCCGTGTAAAACCAACTTTCCATTACTCAAAAGAGTTCAGTGTTAGAAATTTATTTATTTATACGATTTATTTTCTCTATTTTCTCTCTCATCCGAAGACCGTGGAATTTCTCAAAAGCCAAAGATAAGGTCATTTCAACTGCAATAGACTTTAAACTACTTCCGTAATTAATAATAGAAAAATAGTGCAAGGGCCACAAAAAATGTATTGTAATGCCAGTAATAGTAATAATTAGAGGCCTGATAAAAAATGGTTCAAGATATACAAATGCAAATACAACGCCACAACAGGCAAAATGCCCAACGAGGTGGCTGAGAAAAAGATGCCCATAATAATATGGATGCCATCTATTTCAAAAGTATGAATCGCATAAAGAATGTATCCCCTTATCAAAAATGTATGAAAGAAATGAAAATTACATTTATTCTACAAGTAATTAATGATTAAAATTTCAATTGAAACGTTAAAAAAACAAATTTACTTTAAAAAAAACACAAAAAAAAACACAAAAAAAAACTTTAAAAACTAATTTGCGTTCATTTTTCCGAGAATTTTGAATTAATACGGTTTTTTTCTTACAATTTATCGAGAAATTGTATTTGTGGCAGAAAACAAATTACTGACCTACTGACCTGGTGAAAAACTGACATTTTGTCACTCCAAGATTCAGATGAAAGTATTACAATGTTTGACCTTGATGAAGGTAGTGCATTTTCTGAAGAAGAACACGAAGAGAATTCTCTACTGGAACCTCTTTTCTTCCAGAAACGAGTATCAATGCTCAGAAGAACACTGTAGTGCCAGACATGACCCAGGCTTTGTCCCATGGGGATAGTCCCATTACCCAGAGTGGTTGGAGCCACGCTGGAGTGGACTCGGGGTCCAGGGCCCCCCCCCCCCTAGACCCACGAGTCGAAACACCGACCAAAGGCCCTCTCTGTCATTCCCCCAGCGATTCGTGTCCGCAATTTCCCAGGACGTTTTATTTACATGAAGAAATACACTGAAGAGCCAAAAAAACATGTTCACCTGCCTAATATCGTGTAGGGCCTCCGCGAGCCCGCAGAAGTGCCGCAACACGACGTGGCATGGACTCGACTAATGTCTGAAGTAGTGCTGCAGGTAATTGACACCATGAATCCTGCAGGGCTGTCCATAAATCCGTAGGAATAAGAGTGGGGGGTGGAGATCTCTTCTGAACAGCACGTTGCAAGGCATCCCAGATATGTTCAATAATGTTCATGTCTGGGGATTTTGGTGGCCAGCAGAAGTGTCTAAAGTCAGAAGAGTGTTCCTGGAGCCACTTTGTAGCAATTCTGGACGTGTGGAGTGTCGCATTGTCCTGCTGAAATTGTCCAAGTGCGTCTGAATGCACAATGGACATGAATGGGTGCAGGTGATCAGGCAGGATGCTTACGTACCTGTCACCTGTCAGAGTCGTATCTAGACGTATCAGGGGTCCCATATCACGCCAACTGCACACGCCCCATACCATCACAGAGCCTCCACCAGCTTAAACAGGCCCCTGTTGACATGTAGGGTCCATGGATTCATGAGGTTGTCTCCATACCCGTACACGTCCATCAGCTCGAAGCAATTGGAACCGAGACTCGTCAGACCAGGCAACGTGTTTCCAGTCCTCAACAGTCCAATGTCGGTGTTGTAGGGCCCAGGCAAGGCGTAAAGCTTTTGTGTCGTGCAGTCATCAAGGGTACACGAGTGGGCCTTCGGCTCCGAAAGCCCATATCGATGATGTTTCGTTGAATGGTTCGCACGCTGACACTTGTTGATGGCCCAGCATTGAAATCTGCAGCAATTTGCGGAAGGGTTGCACGTCTGTCACGTTTAATGATTCTCGTCAGTCGTCGTTGGTCCCGTTCTTGCATGATCTTTTTCCGGCCGCAGCGATGTCGTAGATTTAATTTTTTACCGGATTCCCGATATTCACGGTACTCTCGTGAAATGGTCGTACGTGCAAAACCAAATTCCATCGCTACCTCGGAGATTCTATGTCCCATCTCTCGTGCGCCGACTATAACACCACGTTCAAACTCACTTAAATCTCAATAACCTGCCATTGTAGCGGCAGTAACCGATCTAACAACTAGCCAGGCACTTGTTGTGTTATATAGGCGTTGCCGACCGCAGCTCCGTACTCTGATTGGTTCCATATCTCTTTATTTGCATACGCATGCCTGTACCAGTTTTTTTGGATCTTCAGTTTATATATTCAGTTGTTTTTTGTACATTGGTCTGTTGAAGTACATTGCCGCTTGCGGGGCGCAGCTTTCACATTTGTTTTTTATTCCTCTGGATCGTAACACGTGCCATTTCGGGGCGCAGGTTGTGTGGTATCTCTGTCGATTGAACATTCGAGGAAGAGTCTATGTTGTGGCCAGTCCAGGAGCTGGGCCATTTCTCCCCTTTGGCTGCAGGCTGGGCGACTCGGGTGAGCTCGTCTTTGCACGTGGCCGGCCCAGATGCTTGACCAATTCTTGCCTTTCGTTGCAGTCTATGGCTGGGTGGCTCGAGTGAACCCGTCTTTGCGGGTGGCAGAAGAACACTGGTAATTCACTACTGCCTAGAATGAATGAGCAGAAGCGATAAAGATGTTGTTGCGTTCCACGTAGACTAGTTTGTTGTTAACTTTGAAGGCACACCTCCCTGGAACATAGGTGTAGGCAGAGTTTTCTCGGAGGAGGGGGGGGGAGCATATCAATTTTTTTTCCTTCGAAGTGGGGGTTATGTTTTTTCCTGCAAAATAGCACTATGATCAGTAATGAAATCCTGCAAAATAGCACTTCAGGAGGGGGTTTGACCACCCCCTCCCCTTGCGTACGCTAATGCCCGGGAATCGTTACTGATCCAACGCCAGAAGGCTAGAAAGTTTCAGTAATGGAAAGAAAAAAAAATTTTAAGTGGCCCACACAACCAGACGAGATTATGTACAAAGATGAAGTTCTTTATGCAATTAACCCCCCTAGGCCTCTTGGGAAGCAAGTTATTTTCCATGTGCCGGCTATTAAATGAAAGTGTGTAAATAGTGTGTGAGCTAACAATGAAATTTACAATAAATAATGTTTAATTGACATACAAGTGTTGTAAACAACAATTTCTTGGCGTTATTTTCTGGAATTTTCATTTTCCCTATGCATTTTACGTTAAAAATACACATGTCACACATGTCATGAAGTTCTTGTGTGGCAGGAATTTCATTTATTTTTTTAGTAATGGCTAAAACTCTTGGGCTTTGAAACACATTTAACTATCTTAAAGAAGAGTGGGGGGAATATATATATATATACAGTCAAACCTCGTTAGTGCGTCACCCGGTTAACACGTCACTCCGCTTACCGGGTCACTTTTTGGAAGTCCCAATTGTCCTCAGGCAGGAATTGGCACAGCTAGGGCTTACTCCGTTTAATGAGTCACTCCGCTTACTAAGTCATATTTTTGCTCTCCCAAGAGTGACTCATTAACGTGGTTTGACTGCGTATATATATATATATATATGTGTGTGTATAGTTATTTCAGGTCAAGTTTGGTTCTGAGTCAACATTAAGGCTGTAAACCGCCAAAATACCCAAAAGTTGTCGCAAAATCACTCCCTCTCCTACGGTACATAAGAAACCTCTAGAAAAAAGCCTCTACAATTCAACATTTTTTTACCATCTTTATTTTAGCTGGTATTAGCAGCTATTCTATATCGTAAGTTTCTCAGATTCTAGAGAATGGAAGAAAAATATTGAAGGAATTGAAGCAGAAAAAGTCTTAAAAAGCATTTTCCCGAACTCTACGTTAAAGCAGTCTAATTAAGATTAATATTGCAATTAAATATCAGCCGTAACTTCGGCAACATTCACTGTTTCTCCTCTAGTCATAAAACCATAATAAATTGTCTCATGGTTAATTCTTTGGGTACCATGAGTTGTTCCGAAAGGTGTCGGCATACAGAAAAAGAGGAAAAATGTAAAAAGTGTCCACATTGTCCCGAAACAGATCTTTTTGAATTCTTACATTTCATTTGTATAATATAAACTTCACTAATTATTTTCAAAGATACTTTAAACTTTTTATATTATCAAAAGTAGCATTGAGAAGAGTACAAAATATTTTCATAAACAGAAAAGTATGAGGAAAGTATGCATAGAATAAGACGTTGAATTTACCTACTTGTTCAATATACTGTATTCACTTGACATACTTCAAATACACCTGAACACATACTTTCTATACCCAGGCGATAAAACTATTAACTATTAAATTCACGAGGCACGAATGAATTCCCATTGCTTTTATATACGAGAAGAATTGGATTCATTAACTTCAAGAATGATTTAGAATGACACAGGAATTTAAGCAATGATTTCGCTTTCACATATCGGGTTGGTGTTAATTGGCAATTTAAAGCTGAAATTTAGTTTGAATTTAACGTATGAAGAATTAGTTTGGAAAAAGGTATGATTTCTCTCTGGATAGGTTTGCTGATTTAGTAAACATCAAAATTTTACAAGTTTTGTGATTCGAAATAATTATACAAAGTGCCCAATAGCTATTTTCTAAATCTTTTACAAAAATCCCCAATTAATCCCCCCCCCCCTTTTGATTCTCAGACCATAGCCTGGCAACTGTATACATTTTATTGAACGCCGCTAAGAGACTAAAACAGTATTTCAATACTGTTTTATGTAAAAACTTATTAAGTTTATTTAGAATTCACATAGAAATTATTATAGAGAGAGAGAGAGAGAATTCACTAAAAAAATCGAAATCCAAACTGATCTAAATCTGTGTGGAATAAACAACTTAATTTTATTTTATCTACGATTTTTCTATTTATTTTGATCAGAAAGTCAATTTTAGTACTTTTACGTTTTAGATCCGCCATTTTATTTCCACATTCACATCAACGGGACTACCATACTTTGCGCTGATCACGATTGTTGTGATGAATCAAAGTTCTAGCGAACATTAACCTAGCACGCAATATTAAATGAGTAGATCCAGAAATTCAATGAATGTGTATGGATGATGGGAGTGAAGCACGTGAATTTTCTTCCCGAAATTAATGTTCGTATCCGTTTACTGGTATCGTCATTTTTACTTTGTGTGAACTGAATGAACGGTAATCAATAAAGCTAGGATTTCTATAATTCTGCATAGTTTTATACATTTTGCATATTTTGTTATTTCTACGCTAAAGAGCATTTTTCATGATTTTCCGCAATTTTAAGGCAGTTTTTCTATGCTTTTCAGTAATTTAAGATTTTTTTCATGATTTTCAGTAATTTATGATTTTTTTCATGATTTTCAGTAATTTAAGATTTTTTTTCATGATTTTCAGTAATTTAAAGCATTTTTTTCATGATTTTCAGTAATTTAAAGCATTTTTTTCATGATTTTCAGTCATTTAAGGCATTTTGGAGCATTGTTTTATGTATTTCAGCATAGTATAATGAAGAAGGTTTCCCCCGAACTCTCTCCCCGCCCCTCTTTCCTAGCTTCAAGCCCCACAATCAGCGATTTTCTAGCAATTTCACTCAACTCTGACACCGTTTTTGGCAATGATCGGCAGTTTTTCGATGATATTAGAAACAACTAGCAATTTTATTTGTGTACCTTTTGTACTTTTGATAATGATTGGCGATTTCCTGCAATTTATCGTATTTTTCTCGAGGAAATATGGTCAGCCTATTTATAAAAGCATATTTTTAGGTTACTATGGCTTATTTTTAGTTTCTTTAGGGCATAAATGCATCTTTTATTGAACATTTTCTGTCGGTTTTTACGTCATAAAAATCCTAACCCTAATAATATAGATGTGATGGAACCTAACAGTGCAGTTGACAAACTCACTAGAAAAATCAGCCGATGGTTAAGAGAGACAGATGATGAAATCTCTAATATAGTTTTTTTTTTTCAATTAATCTTAGAACATGTCACACTCATAAAGCAACGATGACAGTGAGGATGAGGTTCTTGAAGCAAAAGGCTGAGTCTCAATCAGCCAGTTGCTGAATTTCTCTCAATATATATAAGAACTGTCTCCCAAAAATAAAAAATAAAGAATCGCATCATCTCTATCTTGATAACCCTTGAACATGTCAGTATTTTTGTTTCCCCGTAGAGTCGTGTAATAACCCCATTACAAATACCTCTTAAGACGGAGAGTTCCATTTGCTATTTGTACAGAACACGAAGTGTATTATACGCGGATATTTTTGTAGCAATTACAAGCAAAAGACTAAGAAATAGTCTTTTCGGAACTTTATATTTGGTCCGTATAGTTAATAAAACAAGAGAGGAAAAGAAACACACACAAAAAAAATGGACTCACGCACAGGGCTAAAGGAATGTCCACTCGTTTCTCTCAAGATTTATAGAGATCAGTGTCATCAGATACTTCTTCATTTTATACCCGCTGTTCTTAATTGGAAAGGATTTCCCGATATTCCCATTCCCGGGAAAGATCATTAAATATCAGAATCCATCCTCCATTTCTGTCACTAATGCGTCCTTCGGAAAAAGTCTCGTATCAGCTTCCATTTCTTTTTATTTCTGGCTTCATTCAGGAGAAAGTGAAAGTCTTTCGGAAAATATAAGGGAAATGAAATTACTGACTCTTACTTTTTTGTCCGTTTTTAGTGTACCTATATAATGGTTTTTAAAGAATTTCATGTTATACAATTTGACTACAAATATGCTTTTTTCATTATTGAATGTATTTTTTTCTCTCTCATAAATTTGGAAAAGATTTAATTTCGAGTATTTAATATCATGAGATAATTCTTTTCTTCTCTTGGGAACGCTAATGCATTTCCAAGAGTAAGCATTAAATATATCCAGAATCCTTGGATTCTTTAAATTTGCTTCATTATTGCATATGTTTTTATTTCGTTAAAAACATGTTTTATATTATAGGCTTTTAAAAGTGATTAATCAACAAGACTGTATGGTGATCTGCATACATAAGTTACAGTTATAAACGAAAATATTTAAAATTCTTTACATATGAATACGAACAGATTTTTGAATCCACAGGATGGATGTGATTGGAGTTCAGATTTATGTATATTAAATCTATATGTATATGAAATTGATTATTTGCGTCTGTATGTATAGTTCTCTATACAAATCCACAATTTTCGACCGATCACGGCCAAATTTTGCATATATACGAAGCACGACTTGAACGATAGGCTACTTTAAAAACCCGTCAGAGCCGGCTGGGAAAATGCCTGAAATGCGCGAAAAAGTGTCGGCAAAAAAATGGTTTTTGAACCTTGACAATGACTTTTGGAATATTTAATTTGGTTTCCGTGGTTCCAAAACGATGCTTCTTTACAATGATTTGCCACTTTTTTAATGCTGCCAGTATAGGCCTATGAATGTCTATGACTTTATAATCTATAGTACCTAATCTTCCCGGTAATTTAAGAAAACCCGCACAGCACCGAGTATTATATAGCTAGTTTTAAATAAGAAACTTGACCAGAATATTTTCAAATTTTGCTTAAACACTCCTGCAGTGATAAAATTATTTTCTCGAAACGAAAACAAATATTTGATATCTTTTCCGCCAGGGGAAGAGTTGGAGTCCATTCAGAGGTGACACAAAACTAATAACAATATGAAAGTGATGTTTTTAATTGATCAATATGGCATCCTTCCCATTCTGATAAAAGGTTGTATTGTAGTCTCAGAGCGAGCTGAAATTCCAATGGGTACGTGATCACGTCGGGACCCCCGGGAACAAGCATGCGGCCAGGACAGCTAAGCTTGCCACTAGAAGAGACTTGACGAAATATGACAGCAAGTTTCGGCTGTCGTTAATCGGTCCCAAGACCCAACTGAGGCGACGCAGCACGCGGAGATGGCAAGAGATGTGCGACGGGTACACTAATGAACGCACAGTTTACCAGATCATCCCGAGGGTGTCGTCCGACAAGGTACGGGTCCAGAAGGGCTAAGTGGGGACACATCTCGGATGGCAGGTGCAGGTGGTACGATGAGTTAGGAGATTCATTCCGCTATCTTCTGAGGTGCCCGTACATGCTCATCTAACTAGACCGCTGCGCTCGGCAAACCGTGTCATATGGGACATAAGTAAGGACATAAGTAAGGAAAAAGTGTGATGACATACCCTACGGGGTGTCGAATTGACGGGAGGAAAACAAGAAAGCTCACTGTAGGCAAGTGCTAGGTCAAGGACGGGCCGCTGCTTTTAGGGGGGGGGGAGGGCAAGTAGGTGAGCTGACCGTGGGCGTGTAAGTCCTGGATTCACCTCAGGTCGCACTTATTTCACCTGACGAGCATGAGCTCTACCTTAGCGTGGACCTGTATTGACTAGATTCCCGTCGATCCGTCAGCATATGAGCGTTGACGAAGCCGGAAAGGCCGATGGATGACCCTAGCAGAATTCAGGGTGATTAGGGGATTTGACGGCGAGAACGTGGTTAAGACCAGGTCCTCGCAGTTGCTTGAACTCGCGTGCGGGTAATTGCTGGTGGGTGGCTCCCATGAGCTGAAGCAGCCAATTGGTGGTCCTAAATAACGTCGCTGTTGCCAAGTGACAATAGTTGGCTATCCTTAGAGATTAAAGCTAGATTAATTTTGATTTTTTTACTAAATTCATTCCTTTTAATCCATTTGTTCCGTTAAGTTCGCTTCCATCACAACTAGGTAAAAGTAAAATTGGCTCTGAGTATACACATGGCAACACATGCGCAACCGGGATTCAAAGTTGGGAAAGCAAACACATACACTCTTAATTCATCCTCTGTCCGGAAAGTATATGCATTCCTCACTCGCTGGGTAAAGTAAAATATTGAGACAAACAAATCGAATTAATTAACATTCAAATTGATACGCTTTGGGAATCTGTCTATCACCGACAAGCACGGGAATTGAAATATCAATTGCTTAAGCCTCTTAGTAGTGTAATAATAAAGACTACCGAATTGCGTTCAAATCGACGATTCTTGTATCTGAAGCTCGACATAATCAATTATTAATTGAAGTGAACATTTAATATTTATTTAAGTCTCCTCTGAAAATGTTTATACATTTATCAAAACAACAGGCAACTGACAGTATCGGTGCAGGGGAAAATCATTGATATTAATCATTTACTAATAGATGAATTAATTAAAATTAATATTGTGATCAGATTCAACAAGTATTACGTGAATAATGATTTTTGAGGCAAATGAAAACAATACGTCGAATTTATTTATTACGGAGAATAATAGCCGCGAAACTAGATTTATTGATAAATTACATGATAATGAAGTTTAGTTCTGCCGATGGATATGAATCACAAGAAATACCCCAAGGAATATATTTTCTTAGTACATCTGTGCGAATGCAACGTAACAAATTTTCCAAGATGTGACACATTTTATGGATGAGTTTATATTGAAATGTCGTAATGCTATAGAGAAATCCATGATGGTGTTTCATGACGGATGAAATATCATTACGCAAGATTCTGAAGTAAAGGCAAACGGGTTATCAATAATAAGACACTTCTTTGTTGAACTATATCATAAATCATGAACCTATTCTATATCAGATGACAGTATCTTTTGACTGATGATTGGGTCGAGATAGCGATCTTTAGAGGATTGGTTTCATTGTTTATTGTTCAATGACGGGCCAGAAAGTGAGCTCATATATCTACGCAAACACATTCTTTTATCAAATTTTGTTTGTAAATCAACGAGATCACGCAAACTGCATGATGGATAATGAAGATTAAGTAATATTTGTAACATTGAGCAATTTCTCTGATAATAAATTAATGAAATTAGGTTATAATTGAACTGGTCTGAGTTTAGACGGGGATTTTCTAACAGAAAAAACTAGAATATCGGAAATTACTAAAAAATTCGCTAAACAAATCAATTTTTTTATTGGGAGATCACACAAATTGAGATTTAATTTAATGTAGACAAAAAAATTTTGTGTGCCAAACTTCCGCGGGTTATAAGTGGTCACAGATGTGTCATCTCGGTGATGGAACATCATAAAGAATTTGGGTTATCTGTAGGTGGGCAATTAATGTTACATAGGTCAAGATATTTTTTTTGTTTGCTTTCTTTATTCAACATTAGAGATTGCTGAACTTGATTAGTTTTTTGAATTTTACATTGAATTTGAGCATGTTACTATCCAGATAATTTTTTCGGGTGAAATTCAGATCTTTCCAGGCTGAAAGAAAATTACAAAAAAAAGAGGTTGGGAGGAGATAACACTACTCTTAAAAATTATAATCGGTGGGGTGTTTTATCTCCGGCTTACTTCCTATTTTCGAAGATTTTCCCTGAATAGATGTGATTCTGATGTTACAGATCCCCTGTAACCATAGAGTGAGAATAAAAATGCTACTCTATGTCTATGCCTGTAACGACACCGCGGAATGTAACCCCCGAAAAAAAAAAGTATTTAGCATGCTTGTCTTGACCATTGAAAATTCATGTTAAGCGAACTGAATTCGTAATCCTAGAATTGCGTAGGAAAACTTGCGCACCTTCTTCTTGATTATGCCATAACTGACACCACTCTTTTTAAAAATGTACCAAGATTTTTTCGTCTCATTTTGCTGCTTATTTTTCCCCCATTCTCTCTTGATAGCTCATCATGTATCTCTGGAAGTATGTATAACACAGGTTGGAACCACTAGTTTAGATCAGTGTTTCCCAACGTGGGCGATATCGAGTGCAGGGGAGGGGCGGTAGAGGCTATTTAGTATAATGTAGGATGCGATGGGTTGGCTTAAGTTGAGTGGGTGGTAAACAAAAATGTTTTGGAAACTCTGGTTTAGATCTACCGTTCATTTTATCGATTTCGAAACTAGAACTCTTTTGTGGTACTATACAACAAATTTAGATTTCTCATTAAAGAATTTTCGATAAACTAACCGTACAGATTCTTCATCGATACCTATTCCAACTACTTTTAACAATAATAGACTAAATTACGATTCTTAGCAAAATAATTCAGATGAAGCTTATTTTTCCATGGGAAAATTATCATCCTTCTTAAATTTCGGTTCCTAAAGAGAGTACGCATTTTTCTCCATAATAATGAACAAATATGTGTAGAGCTTTACAACCAAATTCCAATTAATGCCTTATAAAATCCTTAAAATTCATCTTATTGAAAACATAAATTTAAAAACCTATGCTTTATTTCTTTTGAATAATGGTAGCTTTATATTAGACATACTTCGCATGGCCTTACTCTCTCTCTCACACACACATATATATATAAGAGCACAGATGGTATTTCTCGAAAGTTCTAACTTTTGGTCATTGCTCTAGGAACTGACAACCCGCAGGTGATGGATCGACGCTGTTCGCGCGTTAAGAGAAGGGGGAAAAAAGGTATAAGAAAGATGAAGTAAGTAAGAAAGAACCTGAAAAAAAGAACACTGTACCCAAGATGATGAAAGAAACAACCTAGTAAGAAAAGAAAAAGGAAAAGGATTTTGGTGTATGCAAGGGATAAGGAAAGGTCAGTTTCCTTCTGGATCTCAGAAACCAAAAAATAAGAAAGAAAGTACAAGAAAGATGAGGAAGAGCAATATATATATATATAGTACAGTGTTGTACTACGCCTACGCCTTATTTTTTACAGTGGAAGGGATCGGTTCTCTCAGGTGTGCGAAAAGGATTCGATCGAAAATTAACTGAAGCAAAACATTCAGGATAACATTTTTTTTCTTTTACCTGCAATATAACCTGTCATGATCCGTGAAGACTTCAAAGGAAAGTTTCTCTGAAGGAGGTTTTTGAAAAAAAATTTAGTTCTTTTTTTAAAAAAAGAAGAAATTGATTCATCTTAAAACATTAGAATTATAAGATTTTTTATATTTTTATGGTCTATTTCAGGGAAGCACAGCCAAAAAGTAGTGGGCCATATGTGGCCTGCCAAAGGTGTTCTCCAATCACCTTTACCAAAGTGTATCAGTAGCAAATAAAAATACGGGAAATCGGGTTCTATACGGGGAAATTATCACCGAAAAAATTTTCAAAGACTGCAAATTACAGCAAAAAAAAAAAAAAAAATCGTCAAAGTACATGAAGTCACCGATTATAGCCAAATTAATTGCCAAAGAGAAATAAAGTTTCCAATTAACGCTGAAACTGCTGCAAATACGCCTATGGTGGGAATGGCTGGCTACAGCAAGTCGCAGAGGATTCAAATATAATACCCCTCCAAAAAGAACGGAAAAAAACGTATAAGTTTGATAAATATGTGAGATGTGAATATATTTATATGACTATAATTAATTATAATTGGTGTCCTAATTATCGTAATATAATTTTTTAGGTATGAAAATAATCTCAATCCTTAATTTCAGACAATAATAAAAATTCAAGTAAAACATTCTTTGAGAATACGGGATATTTTATTTGGGGAGGGTTTTATAAAACTTTAACAAAAACATCCACATATTTTATAATCGGAGGAAAAAATGGCAAGAATGTCCTACAAAATACTGATGGAATCTTCATTATATGTACACCAATTTCTGCCCGCCCCCAGAGTTGTACAAATACCGCATATCTGGCACGCGGACTGAATAGGCTACGTAACCCTGGTCTATTTTTTTAGGCCGGAATTGCACTATAAAAGTTTTATAAAAGTCCTTTTATAAAACACGAAAAATTCAACCATTAAGCTTGTCGGTTGCATTTACTCGAATGTAACCTATGAGCTTTATGTGGTTGGATTTTTCAAGTTTTGTAAGAGGAATTTTATCAAACTTTTATAGTGTAATACCGGTTCAAAGAAAACAATGATAATTGAATTCAAGTATACATTTGTGTTTCATTTGCCAAAAACTCAGTACATATTCCAATGTACAACGTGTTTTTAGGGAATGGAAGAAGAGTACAAAGACAGAATTCCCAAAAAATATTTGTATTAGGTCGGTATTACGGTATAAAAACTTTATATAAGTTCTTTTATAAAACTTGAGAAATGCAACCAATAAGCGCATCGGTTACATTCGCAGGAATATGACCAACAGGCTTATTGGCTATTTTTTCAAGTTTTGTAAAAGATCTTTTGTATGGAGAACTTTTATAGTTCTTCCATAAAACTTGAAAAATGCAACTAATAAGAGGCTGCATTTGCTAGAATGTAACTGGTAAGCTTATTGGTTGCCTTCTGTTAAGTTTTATAAAAGAACTATTACAAAACTTTTATAGTGTAATAATGGTCTTATAATAACCTCAAAAATGTATACCGGTATAGGTATATTGCGTTGTGTCATAAAAAATGTGAGTTAAGTACTGACATGCTAGGCCTATGCAGTCATTACTTTGCAAACTAATCAATTAAACACGAAGAGAATAACTTCTGCGTTTGAAAAATCACCCTGTGCATATATAGTTGGTGTTATTACCTTGAAAGTAAAACACTTTTTTTGAGTTTCTCATGCGGTTGTATTCATAAGCTTTTTTTTAAAGAAGAAACTAATTCATCATAAAACATTGGAATTATATTACTAATTTTTGTTTGAATATCTATTTCTTAAGAAAATAAGGATGTGAATTTGAATAAGTGTTTTACAATCTCAAAAATTCACATTCCACTGTACTAGTATTTTTATGTGTATAATCAATGGATTGAAAAAAAAAAACTCATTGGGTGCTAATATTTAGAACTGGTTTATCAAAAAATTGTATTAGATTAATCGAATATTTTCAAATGCTTTTCATTTATAGCAAACGTAGTGTTGTGGTAAATATGTAATATCAATTGATGCTATAAAAATATATTCAATTCATTTTCACGCATCTATCCAACTGAATGGGTGTAAACTAATACATAAATAGATTAAGGAATAAAGGCAGCGCCCGCTGTTAGCTCTTTAATATCGTCCCTCTCCCTGGCAGAAACATGAATGTGCAAATTTTGAGAACTCGGAAAACGACTTTTTTCTACCCATGTTGCTCTATGGAAGTTGTCCTAAAATGTTTTGTAAAATGTGTTTAAATAGGGGATATACATTTGCGTTTCTGGAAAAACTTAGCAAAATAAGTGATCCAACCAGCTGATAAACCCAAAATTAAATATTTGCACAATCATGCCTCTGGTATAAAATGGACGACATGCTGAACATGCTTGTCGTATCCTGGATTTTCTTAACTTGAATCTTGTCTTCTTTTTAATCAGTAATTTTAGAAATCATCACTAGTTTTCGTTGAATCGACTTGTGTTTTCTTATGTCAAAAAAATTTGATCAAAATATTGATTCAAATATTTTTTTAATATGGTCATTATATGTACAGGAACATAATTTAAGACATTTAATCGGTTTAGTCAAATAAGTCAAGATTAATGTTTTAAAGCAACTGACTTTTTTAAAACACTGTGATTTTCACAAAACAAGTGGGGTTTGCATCAAAATACTGTATAAAAAAAGGAAATGCAGTGAAATTTATGAAATATCTTTAGAACATTTTGAGATATTCTAAATTATGTCCTCAAAATTGTCTCATTTTCAGTACTTACGCCAGACATTGTACACTGAAAGCCACACCATTTATTTGAATAATTTTGATACTGTATGTTTCTATGACTGTTTTCTGTGCAACGAACAACAAGTTTTAAGATACATAAAATATTCTCAGAGATATGGCAGTTTTCGTGAAATAATATGTGAATTTTTTCATTCAAACAACTGTGAAACATTAAATTCTAAACATATGGCCGAGATTCTAGTTCGTTTCACAGCTAATGTTATCTGAAATACTGTTGAATAATTTCATGAGAATATCTTCCATAGTTTTTGAGAAATTTCGTTTGGCGTGGGATAAAGTAACGAAAAAATGAATCTTCAAAAAAACGCGTTTGAAAATCGTTCGTTGCCTTCGAAAACATTATTCCAGATGATTTAAATCAGCCTTAACTTTGTTGCTAACTCATAGCATGTACAAGAATAAAATAATTTTGGATTCTGTGCAAAACATTCTTTCCCAATGAATTTATAAAACCATTTTCGACAATTTTCGAAAAAATCGTCATTTGAACGTTCTATTCGTTGCCTTAAAAAGTATTTTGAAAAAAAAGTATCCCTTGAAGATTTACAGATGACTTAATAGAGGTGAGTAGAAAAGTCGGCATTTATCTCCACAAAGAATTATTTCCTACAGAAAGCAACCCATTACATTCCTTAAGATGAATTTAATTTAATTAATCAATTAATTAAATTATTTTAATTCATTAATTAAATTTATAACCCATCTTAATTAATTGAATTACTGATGAATTAAATTTTCACTTGTGATTTATATACCGCTGCGGATGATATTTTTTTTCCGAACGTAAAGTAGCGGAATTCACACACCTGCAGATTGTACGCAGGAAAATACGACACATCATTTAAAACCAGTCAGTTGGTTTGAAAAAATCTAATTATTTCAATTTTTTAAAATTAATTAGTAATTATTTGAATTATCATAATTTTTTTGTTGATGATTTAAAAATAGTTGAGAACATGCGTGTGTGTGTGAAGTCAGTTTCAATCTATTCATAAAAAATTTCAATTAGGAAAAATATATACTTTATTTACTTCAAACTTTTAAAAAAGAAGAAAACAGGGAAGTTAATTTGAAAAGTGATTGGGTACGGGAATAACACTAAGACAATGATGAAATTAAAAAAAAACCATTTGTGTTAATAAACTTAAAAATTTACATACCTATATAATTACATTAAGGGAGGCCCAGGATTGTTGAGTACTTCTCTGTTAGACGTATACAGTAATATCTCAGCTAACGAACGTGATTCGTTCTGGAATGGCGTTCGTTAGCCGAAATGTTCGTTAAATGAAACGTGATTTTCCATGGAATATTGTTTGATTCGTTCTATGTTCTGCCCAAAAGTAAAAGATACATTTTTTTAAAACACCAGGGAAAGCTGTAAAAAAGAGAAAAACCGATCGAAGACTAAAACGAAGATCTTCAAAATTGGATAAATAAGAATCTACAGGAATATGAGGTACGGATATAGTTTTATTTTACGCTAATGTACACAATCAACACAGCTTTAGTCTACTAAAGCTGGTGTTGACACAACCCTGTCGAGTTCGTAGGGTGTTTCCATTCATTCGTAATTTGGTCAGCTCATTTCTGTGTTTGATTTATGCAGATGGAAAAGGTAAGCTCATGGAATGTGTTTAGTTTTATGCTAATTGCACTGAAAGAAGCTCAGAAAACATGGGCTTCTTTTTTTTTCAATGCATTTTCTATTAGCTATGTATTTCATTTTACATGAAATGATTCAAAAAGTTGCAGAAAAGAGAAATGGGGAAACATCTGGAAAACAATCTCGATTTGGCCATAAGTTATTCGGGCTCGAGTGACAATTGACGTTAAAATTCAGCTGACGACGAGGCTGTTTTATGTTAGCGCATGTATCCATATCTATGAAAATGTCTGTTTGCCGATTCCGTATTCATAAGCCGAGGCAGAAAAATCCGAAAAAAATCTTCGTTAGCCGAAACAATTCGTAAACTGAGGCGTTCGTTAGTCGAAGTATCACCATACGTGATTATTTTGCAGACAGAAAATTAAACAGGAACAGAAAAATTTCCATGTTTGAACAAATCATGGTGTGCGCAGTTGGTGTTGTTATCTTGGATAAAGCGCTGTTGTTGAATTTTTCATGGAGATTGTATTTATGAGTTTTCAAGAAAATTACTCATGCTACAAATTTTGATTAGTACAAAAACCTCCTCAGATAAAAATATGAGTGCTTTGCGCGAGGCTTTAATTACATGACGTCATTTTTCATTTGTTTGACGTCATTATTCATAATTTTTGTCTGTTTTCGTATGAAATTTACATGAATTCGGATTTTCATGAAATCATGAGGTATTATTTTTAATGTCGAATTATAAATTCTGAAATTTAATTTTTTTTTCCAAATTTGAACATTTAAAAAATTTTCACTTGTTTATTGAATCTCAGGAATAATTAAACAACTATTTAACCGTACATGCAACTCGTAAACATTCATCTGGGGAATTTCTAATGAATTGGTACTTACAGGAACATATTTTGTGTATCTAGGCGTTGCCTTAACGTAATGATATTTTCAGTTATGCTGTTGCTGCTCTCTGTATTCCACATTGTGACATAAAAATGACAAATACTTGAGTTTTCATGTTGTGAAATTATCGTGTTAAAAGTCTGTCCGCTCTCTGTGGAAAAACTTTTTTTTTTAAAGGGAGACCCCTGCTGATATTCGTGCCTCGAAATTTAAGAACCCCAGAAAACCAACATCTGCTGACCTCCCATTGTGCCGCCACCAACGGGGTTTGAACCTGGATCCTCATAATTGGTATTAAGAGGCTAAACTACCTTTTTCTCAATTTAGACGTAAAAAAAAGAGCAATTTCATTTCTAATATTACAATGTAATATCATAGTAAAAATTTATATGCCACAATAAATGTGATAAATAGGTTATTATGCATACTTACCAATTGTTTTGGTAAGTTTGATAAATTTATCACTTTTACCGGTGAACATGTAAAATACCTAAGCGTCGTTGATAAATTTGATGAATACTTGAAATTTATCGCTTTTATTCGTGTTATGCATAATACCATAGTGCAGTGGTTCCCAAACTTTCGGAAGCGCGATCCCCTTTTTGACCAAAATATTTTTCGGTGACCCCCTATACAGGTGTCCCGGTTTTTCGGGACATTCCGATTTTTGCCAGTAAATGTGGTTTCAAGAAAGCACTTTTCGAACGCTTGTTTTGGGTTTAAGTAGGCGATATAAATTCAAATTTTTTATATTATATAAACATTTATTTTGTTTTTTGATGTACTTAGTGTGTTACTTATGCAAGATTGAAACATAGCGACGTGTATGGTACTTGATTTTCGTATACAGGGTGATTAAGAAAGAATCATATGATTTGAAAATGACTCTACACCTGAAATTGACCATTTATATTTAGCCACTAAAAACGGTCACAATAAGCAGCAAAAAGACACTAAAAATGCCTAAAATAGTCATTAAAAAATTATAATTAATAGAAAAAAAATCAAAACCTACGATATTATGGGTCCGAAAAATTTCTAAAGACTGAATGCACACATTTAATCTGCTTTTCAATGATAGATTATAATAATTGGTGTGGAAATAAAAAGGTATAGAAAATATATATAGAAAAACAATACACACAAATACGAAGTCCATGCCGATCAAAATAGTATAAGAAATTTATACAAATACAAAGGCCACAAGAGACAAAATGCCCAATGAAGTAGCTGAAAAATAACGCCCATGAAAATGTGGGTGTCGAATATAAATCTAAACTACATCAAAAATTCAGCAACCCAATAAGAGCAACCCAAAAACCAAGAATTATGATAAAATATAAATATACGGCCCATAAAAAACTGTGTTTGTCTCATCTAAGTATGGATAGTTTCTCGATTTATCCCAATATCTATATCGTACTTCTTTTTAAACGTATCAATTGTGTTAGAATTCACGATCCCCGAGAAGTAAGCTCTTCAATTTATTAACAACACTTTAGAGAAAAACTCTTTGCGATACTACACAACCTGGAATTATTCTGCACTAAATTATACTACTTCACCAAACCTGGCCATATCGCTATATTGCAATTTGCTGCCATTAACGTGGTTGGTTGGAAATGAAGGCACTGTCTATTGGTAGTCACCTCAGGAGTTTGTTAGGGAAAATGTCTTACCTATATCCTCCCTCGGGTTATAGTATACAGTAACATGCATATAACAATGTGCATATAGCAAGTGTTGCGTGAATAGAGACAAATAACATGTTAAAATTTTGTTCATTTTTATTTTAATTTTTGAATATATTCATGTCATTATATAGGAATTTTATTTATTTATGTCATATTACTTGAATAAATTTATATTATTTCGAACTGGTTTGCGTCAGTATGTTCCAGTCGGTGTTAGAAAATATGAATGGATCACATATTCACATCATTTGGAAGACTGATAAAACGCATGTATATTAATGTGTATTTATTAAAGAAATAATGACGTTTTAATGTGTAATAATCTCGGGAGCATCAAATTCATGCTCGCGTGATGTTAATAGTGCTGCCCGAGGTATAATGTAAGCTATAATAGTAGTCATTTGTTCTGTTATTATAATTGTAATGCAGCGTAAATTGTTTTGCAAGGTGAATTGCTAACCTCGGGGGCCAACGGTGCTCCCGGGGGTAGAGTGTATATGTATATATATTTTTTTTCTAAAGGGAGAAAATAAATGGTCCCTCCTGGAAACCCCAGTATGGCGAATCGCTAGGGCCAGGGTAAGACACTCATATTCTCCCTCGGGTTCGAACCCAGGACTGTGACCGCAACCTCCAACACGGTGGTAAACGAGCATCTAACCACCACGCACTCGGGCGCATACTACTAAATGATACTGGTGTCGCCTTGTCGAAGCAGTTGATTGACGGTGTATTTACTCATGGTCCCCATCCTATGAATCCCATTGAAAATTTTAAGCACTTCCATCATATTCCCCACCACCACCACCTGCGTTCCCTCCAATGTAAACGCAGGTATCAGTTAATATTTGGTTCAGTTCATAATTACGAGCCGGAAGATAATCTGCAGACAAACAATGCAGTCTATCCGGCTTCTAAAGTTTTTTAAAAAAACACGTTGTAAGCGAGAAAACGTTTCAAAATGAAATTTCGATGAGTATTAGTAAAAGTTGGGACCCCGAAAATAAGTCGTAGTAAAGTGAAAAACGTAAAGGGGAACTTTATAAGCGGGATACACTGCATACAATGACGCCAAAAGAAAAAGCGGTAAGAAATCTTTGTGGAAAATCATCCAAGTAGAGATCAGCGCCTCTCGTCATTTCCAAATCATCAGCGTTAAATGCTTTGGAATACACAGTGTTTGTATATTGATTTTTTACTACATATATCGAATGAGGCGAATGTATAGGCATATAAAAAAATTTAAGCCCGGTTGAATTTTTACATGCCCTGGGCATGTCGGGCAATTTTCCCAGCCCTGTTTCCCACATTCAAAACATAATAAACTGTAGAAACATTGTGCACCAGGTTTTTCATTTGTTTGTTATATTAACGTAATTATTATTGCTTAAATCTCTCCCATGAGTGCATAACTTATAAATCTCTCCCCAGTCTCATTAAGACATCCTGAAAGTTTGGCTGTATTCGTAGAGCACGGGAACTTTCATTATAATCAGTTTGTAATAGACTTAACTCGAAAAAAACTTGCAAAGCAAGAGATCGCGGTATTTACATATTTTAACGTGGCTGCTATTACGGGATCATTGAAATAGCATAAATGATAACAAAATAAAATATATATATATATACAATCTAAATTTCTATACATCCCCCGTATGCACCGAAACGCATTTGGAAAGTTGCTGCCCCGTTCTCTCTTGATACCAACAAAAAATATTCTATGTTAATAAGTGCAATATTCACAGGCAGATTCGTATTCGAAAAACGGAAGAAATTTGGGAAAGAACATCGTTAAATGCCGGTAAAACGGTTTTTCCGCATTTTTGACGCTGTTCTTTGCCCAATTTTCTCAGTTTTTTGAATTCGATATCGAATATTTCACTTAGAAACATGCAATGTTTTTTGTTGGCGTAAGGAGAGGCGGGGCAGCAAATTTCTAATCAGAAGTTGTAGCAAAGGGGGGAATATATAGAAAATTTTAGATTTTTCATTTTGTTACACACTGTATTTTCACTCTCAAAACTGGGGTAATTTTGAATACCTGTTGAGCATTTTTTAAATTAGAATCATACCTCTACGACAGATGGTTGATGAGATAAAGGTCATGCTACGTAGCACTTACCAGGACACCCTGTGTAACTACTTCTATTTTTCTTTATTTGTTTTCAAACGAGAAAAAATAATTAAAAGAAATAATTTTCTAATAATTAATAATAATTGATAAAACTCAGGGTTTTTCTATGACGAGCGTCAGCGTAATTAAATCGAAATAGTCTAGGTAGAGTGAATATGGATATTTTAAAGCAAAAGATGATGAAAGTTCGGGAGAAAATATAACAAACGGAATTTTTTTTCCGGAATAATTTTCCATCCCTCGAATGGAAATTTTCCTCTTAAAAATTCAATGTTGAAATTTGAATAAATACTTTTGAAAGCTCTCAGATAACTTCAATTCACTTTGCCCCGAATAATTTCTACAGTTCATAAAATAATAATAAAACGTAGCAGCTGAATATTTCCCCAGACTGTTATTTCCATAACCGTGATTACACCTTTTGATGTGTTGGGATTTTCAGTGAACAAAATATTATCAGGTACTTAAGAATAGTGATATATTGCTCTCTTTCTCTCTCAGGCTGTAAATTTATTTTCTTTTAACGCAACAGGCTCAGTTGAATTTTCATGACCGGAGGGCTCCAAAGATAATTTGAAGTTTACATCAACGAACTGAAATATTTCTTGAGAAGAAAACTGAATTATATAATTTATTCATAAAGTAACTGTTTCTGCATTTTAAATACGGAAAACTATCATTAATATCTGAATACTTTGTTATCCACTTATCTGCTAGTAGATGCAATTGTCCTGAATTTTGGCATATTTTCTATGGTAATTGTGAATTTCTCGATGATTTTTAAGATTCTCATTGAACACTTTTACTTCCACTTTACGAAATAATATACAGGATATATATTTTCGATTATACACAGCCTCTGTTTATATATGGGGTAAAAGAAAAAAAGAATCCCATCCGCAAAGATTCAAAATATAGTCGACGCTGCTTATTGGAATCACGTATAATGTTGTCAATAGGATATTGTTATCGCTTTTGTAAAGGACGAAACGCTCCAACGTCGATACATGAGAAAAAAATCATTAAAAGTTATCGGGCTTAGGATAATGTTATAATTTTTTTTCCGTCGGAAGTTTGTTTTACTTATTTTGAAGCTAAAGTCTACGCGAAATTGTTTTCCCCCCGAAAGTTACCATTATCAGGCTGCCGTGCAATAATATGTAAGACGCTAGAAATTTTTTTTTTCCACCCTCCCTTGTTGACAAACTTTTCCGTACTTACTGTCATAAATCAGTCCATATATAGAGAGTATTCACTGTGATCCACGCACGTGTGAAGCTTACTTGCCGAACACGGTCAGGCTCTGTCACTTGTGCAATATAAGCACGTTACCCGGAGGGCGTGGCCGTGTCGGAAAACTTTTATTCGTTTTCTCAATTTGCAACTAGCATTAATGACACAAATAAGATACATAAAATCAAGAACCTTTGTAAAATAATATGAATCATCGTGACATGTGCAGACGAGTCGAACAATAAAAAAAAAATTAAGATAGTGCACAAAATATTAGGGGGGAAGGGTGGGGGTTTGGGTTGGGTACCATCAAGGAACAGTTTGATAGTAATCAATGCGTGATCCAGCAGAACTGTATAGAGCTAGTTTTGCGATGACCTTCCTATAGTGAAGGCAAATGCATAGCGGAAAAAAAAGTCCTTCAGTTTTTGATGAGTATCTTTCAGTTGACCAGATTTGAATTTCTTTTTGAAAAACCTAATACAGTTGAGTATAATAGTTCTTAGTTCCGCAAAAAACGCAGGATTTTAGTTCATAGGAAAAGAAAGTCTTGTTTTAGAACATAATAAAAAAATGGAACGGTTGAACATTTTGCAACCAGTTATCATGGAAAGAAAAACAGAGTTATCCCGTTTTACCAATACCTGTTTACCATACGTCCCGTTCGATGGAACGGGATGATGTATAGTCAACGTACTTGCAAACGGGACTAATTTTGGATATACAGTGTGAAACCTGTCTGAGACAGAAACTTGTCTTAAACGGAATCAAAATACAGTCCGTTCAATGATTAGTGCTTTGACTTGCACCTTTATAAAAAGGAAATCTGTCTGAAACGGAATATTATTTCAGTCCCTTGATATTCCGTCTACAGGTTTCACTGTAGTTATAATTCTAGTATTGTTACCTCAAACCCCGAGTTCTGATGCGATCATATTAAGCGTTATAGACTAGTTGAAATTAAAATACATTTAAAGAGCTCTAATGACTCAATCTCATTAAAAAAGAATGTTCTCCTCGAGGATATTTAAAACCATTATTATTTTTATGAAATTCAATTTTTTAGGTATAAATAAATTCTGAAACGTATAAGCAAAAATTCAAAACACTGTATTTGTGGTTCATTTGTTTTCGTCCTCTTCGAATGTACCCCGTATTTCAATCTCAAAAGTTTTATTCCCTCCATGACATCATATCTCCATTAGTATATATAGTGATTAATTTTTCTATTCTATATTCCTGTTTTTAGGTTATAAACTCTTATTGATAAAATTGTTTTTGTTAACATTGAGATTACATTTGGATGTTAAATGGTAGCGTATGCTAAGCTGATGCAAATACATGTTGCAGAATCGAGCATTTAGTTATTGGAAACAAATTTCTGTAACAACATGGGTAGTATTATGCAGAGGATTCAAGGGTTTGCAACAGTTTTGAATGCATGAAATGCGCAAAGTTTGCTCCTTATCCCTATTCCAGCTTAATTTTATTGACCACCCATTCCTGAAAATTGCCGTTGTTTTCTAATTACACCATTTGGAGGAAGATTTCAATGATACCATGAAAAAATGTCCGAGCTGAAAGTATCTAGAATTAATGACTTATACTGAGAGAAATCCAAATGCTTAGTTAAGAAAGTGCTGCACCGTCGCTACTTGGATGTTTTCAAATTGTTTATCCACGTTTTCTACCGAGATCGCACTTGCACATCGTTGACAGCTCTTTTGGAGCAGCGCCAGCATGGTCGACTGAAGTTGGTTAACACACACACGATGGATTCCGACATGCATCAATTCATTATAGGTTTTCTTAGAGGAAAGTCTACGAAGTACATGTGCAGTTTTAGGGTAGCATGGGAATGCCACAACGTAAGGTTCAGTGCTTGGTTAGATTAGCCGAATTTAAATTAGTGACGTGGTTAAACGCTGTATACGAACTGAGTGAAATATAAAACCTCATACACACGAGTGTGGTTGATGGGGTGCAGAGAGGAATCACGCATGCTCCTGTTGGCACACAAGACTTCAGCTATGAAGAGATATTTGATTACGTGAATATGTTTTCACTGAAAAAAGGCAGGCGTCGGAGGGGACATGATCAAAGTGTTTAAAGTATTTAACGGGATTAATAAAATAGAGACCATGGGTTATATACATATATATATATATATTAATACATCGTCAATCAACTGCTTGGATAAGCGGACACCAGTATCGTTTAGAGAAGGCTATTCCAGGTTGTAGTGTCGCAGACAGTTTTTCCTCTAATAATGTATATTATGGGAGGAAAAGTGTCGTTAATAAATGGAATAACTTAATTTCGGCGGTCGTGAATTCTAACACAATTGACACATTTAAAAAGAAGTACGATAAACATAATGGAATATATCGAGAAGTTATCCATTCTTAGATGACAACTATAATCTTTTTTACAGGCAGTGTGTATTATGTACTACTAATTATTAGTTTTATATTGCTCTATATTGCTCATAAAGTTTAGATATATTTGACTGATATTTTTTACTGGCACCTTTTTTCAGCCACCTCGTTTGTCACTTTGTTGTGGCCTTTGTATTTGTATTTCGAAACAGCGTACCCTAATATTAATTATTATTTATATTAATATTATTATTTGTTCATCACCCAAAATAATAATAAACACTGGGGAAGCGATCGAATATCATTTGGACATCAGCACAGCCACTACTGGTGCTCACATTTAACCTTATTGACTTGCAAAAATAAACTTGAGGATTTGCCTTTTTGAATTCAACTTGAATTTAGGAATAATCCCTCTCGTGTATGGTTCTCTCACTATAGGTCACTGCAGTTGGATATGTTCAGCTCGGGCACCTTATAATAATCAGCAACCCAGCAAAAATGACACCCATAAAAAAAATAAAAAAAATCACCATCATCAAGAGATTTTTCCGCCATCTTTAAAAATTTATTTAAAAAAAAAAAAAAAGGGAGAAAAATCTTATGGTACTGTAATATATTTCTCCAGGGCAAAAGAAGACATATCAATCTCGACTGGCTTCCAAGCACCAAGGATAGCATTAAGAGGGCGATTCTCGTCTCAGGTGGTTATGGTGAAATGACTATTTTCTTCTCTCGACAATTTGAAGTTGCGCGAATCCAGGAGGGTTTTATTTCGCCAGTTTCTCTTGAGACCTTTATTTCGTAACTTAATGGTATTTTGTAAGGGAACAGGAACATACAAAACGGGAAATAAAAAAAAAAGGAGACTATAGAAATACAGGTTCCTATTTTTTGTGCTCCTATGCTATATTCCAGTAAGGTTCCATCGTGATCGTTTAGCAAATGGCCACCGGAGGGTAGATTGTTTTAAATGCGGGTGAAGAAGTTGAACCATGTTCATGATCCTATCTTTCTTTATCTCTTATCTTTTTTTTTTATCTCTTTTTTCTTATCTTTCCCCCTTTATAGTTCTTTGTACGATTCGTTTTTTGTTCTCTTTGTTTGGATTAGGTTGGAATTTCGCTTTGGTTTGCTTTTTCGTACCGAGTTCTTTCTTGAATTAAGGACTGAAAAAAAATTGGATAAAGCGTAAGTCACATCTATCTCCTGTGTATAGCGCAGTTGGTAAATTTGTTCAGCGTTACGGCTATACATCTTCCAAATAATGGCGTCGTTCTATTCTAGAAAAAAAACATTGGAATAAAGGATGTCTTTTCCTCAACGGAAAGACATCCAAGCGCTGCATCGTAAATTAGATTTATTTTCGTTGAGAAGTTATTGAATTTAATTAGTATGAAGTTGAGTTCTTTTGGTCACTGCGTATAATCTCGTAAAATATGTTGAAAGTAAGTTTCATTGTCTTTTTTTCCCCTCGTCTTTATATATGCAGTATTTAAAACAAACTTGTGTTGACTTGAACCCAAGCCACCATTGCTTTCTTCAGACTTGCACGGTAATATTTTCACTTAACCGTGGATGCGCCTCGAGGCATTCTACTGGGGAATTTACAATGAATTGTTGCGTGAAAGAAAGTGTTCCGATGTGTATGTGCATATACGTGGCTCGAGCATAATATTGATGATGAATGGGTAATGCGTGTTTATTGTCCGAGAAGCATTTGCCATCTGTGTTCCGTACATAAAGTTCCGTTCCGAAGTGAAAGTTATAGATACCTGAATTTAAGTAATGATTCTGCAATGACCATAATTTCTGGGGAAACTATGGAAAAACGATGACAGAAAAATTCAAAATCAGCCTCATTACCAAATGAAATTCTGTTGCAGAAAAATATTAGGATCAACATCTTAACTTAAAAACTTAAGTTTCATTTCATTAATATCAAATGACAAATTTTCAACCATTGAGTTTTCAAAAAAAAGAGAAGAAGAAGAAGCAAATTACCATGAATTTCAGAAAAGGACTCGCAGTTTCTACAACTATTATGGTAATTTCTTGATATCATTTGGAAATAATTATGATCTACGGTGCAGTATTACTTTTTTGATGTAATTTATTCTTTAATTTTCTCCATCTCGTTGAAATTGATGTGTGTGTGTGTGTGTGATGAAACGAAATTTATTATTTCCCGTCAATTTTTTGGCAATAAATTGAAAATTGAACTCTCGTTATTCTGACCTAAACCCCTCTTTTTTGTGAACGTTGGGATTTAGGGAAGGAAATCTTCTGAGAACACCGTCTATATCAGTAGCCTTTATCTTCAAAATACGGAAGGTAGATACCAGCATCAGTATAACTCGAAACAATCATAACTCTTACAACATAAATTCGTTAAGGGCCACACACATATACACGCTCACAACGTATACCTGCAAGTACCGATTCATGAGAAATTCCCCCAGAGGAATATTTACGAGATTCGTGTATGGACGAAGTACGGTTATGTGCGAGTAGTACTGGTCTTTTCAAGTTCACGAGGAAAATAGAAACCCATCAAGTACTTTTTATCAATCAAGATGTTATAGCATACGAATAACTATGAACATGTGCTTTGAAGAACTCGAATGGTTGATTGATCTATTTGATTAACATAAAATCTGTATAGAAGATATAATGGGTGGTAAATTATCGACTGCCCAATAATTACTCATGCGATTCTTTGTGTATACAGGAAAGTGTTTTTCCATTTTTAGACCGGACGAATTGTGAGCTATAAGATTTCAAAATTTGTGACATGTCATGTTTCTAACGGTCAGTTACGCACCAAACACCGAACGAAAGTATATTTATCCGCCAGCAGCGGGTTGTCCCTTCGTGAAAATTAACTGAAATATTTAATCCCATTAGAAGGCAAGTTTGGCCTACTTCCACAAATGGCGCTTTTTCTCTCCACGTAGTGTGATGTGATAGTATAACCTTCTTATTACGTTTAGCTTACGTGCAATTACGTGTTAGCTTCGGCCATCATGTTGGTGAATTTATCACCAGATTTGTAAAGTGTTAGCCAAATAAGATCTATTTGAAAATTTTCTTAATTTCAAATGTTTTTGGGCAAATTCTGGGCGGTATAGAAAAATAACACTTTTATTTTAATAACTATGCAACCCCTTGAAACTTAAAATGATTTGTTTGAGTAGTACATGTAATTTGGATAGTTTTTCCTAATTGGTGGTATATAGTGTGAGGTCTGTATAGTGTGTATGTCTCTAGGATCAACAGTTCGCCAGTAAAAGGCCATGGTCCCGTTTGCTATGCACCCTGTATATAAGTTTCACAAGCAGCATGAAATCAAAATGAAACGCGCTATTCAACAAAGAAAGGGAAGCTGAGCTCATAATCTTCTGATCACGATGGAAGAGTAAACCACTGCAATCTATCGCCGAAAAAAAGGGACTGTAATGTGCAATGCTAATTATTGGCATCGTTCTTCGACGACGAATGAGTTGTGAAAGCCAAAAACGTTAGTGATTTCAAAATTTAATTACTGGGTCGCGAAAGTTTAAATAATATTTCAATTTTAACTGCAGATGGACTTGATTAATTCAAATCTTTGATTAATTCCATTCAGGAATTTCCCTTGAGTTCTCCATTCATTTAAATGCTAAAATTAGCTGTTTAATTTAAATATTTTACCGTCATATTTTGGACAATTTGAAGTTTGATTCAATTTCGATTCAATAAATATTTCATTAGCAAAATGTCTATTTTCTCAGAATTTCTGGTTAAACTTTAGTCATCTTTTTTTTATTCCGTTGTGTATTGATGTATTAAAGAATATAACAAATAGCAAACACTGAAAAAACAACAATCCACAAAAATCTGAAATTTTTTGTTGTTTGTCTAAGTAAGATGAAATGCTTTTGTTGCCATTTTCCACGTACTAGCTGTCTTTCCGTGGGCAGCTGGAATTTTACTGGTTTTGGATGACTTCGTTAGCACCTGCCAACGGCAGATGCTACTATTCAGAAGATATGAAAGAGTGTGTGTGTATGCGAATCTCCCAATAGACTGAATGTTTAAAAGCCGGAGTAGTGATATCTTAGTTATTTATCTGTATATATCTTGAAACTGTGTTTCAAAAGAGGAGTTTTAAAGAGACCTATGGAACTTGCTCGGGGGCGGCGGATTATATTGTTCCTAGATAACAACCTATAGCGCTTACATTCTAAGAAGACTGGTAGTGCGCATCTAAGCGGTGGTAGTGATGACGAGTTCAAACCGGCAAGAGCCCCAATGACTGATCTTAAGAGGAAATATGATCTCCGACCACGACGGTGTCAACAGAAGTAACCAGTGAATGGGAAAATCTAAGCACGTTCACTTGTAGAGTCAAATTAGGTCATTGACGACTAGAATGTATCAAGTGTGATTTACTCGGCTATAATCATGTTTATAATTTTGATTGCCCATTGGCTTAGATTGTTTATATATTTTATATATCTGTTATATGATTCCAGATCGATGATTGCTGTTGCTCCAAGATGATTGTAACAATTTTTTTTCTTTTCTTTTTTTAATTAGTTTATTTTATATTTTGTTGCCTTCGTCTAAGGTGACTGTATCTTTGATTTTAATAAATCTTTCCGGATACATCAATCGTTCGGGAACGCTTCGATATCTCTCCGAGTTGATAAGGGGTGTGTCCGGTCTTCAAAGGTCAAAGTTACTTATCTGGTAAAACGTGTTCGGGATTCGGGACTCATGTCTCTTGTTGTTCGTTTATGCTGGAATATTAATGTAACTTAGACCCAATTTTCACCTTGTAAAAAAGGAAGCATATCTCTCTTACTCTAGAAACAAAAACTGTTGTCGACTTATGGATGTGGATATTGGCGAAGTATAGAATAAAACCATGTTGAACCTTTTCATGAAAAAGACGAAAACGAATCTAAGGAACAATGCAAGTGATTGTTCCAACACTTGCAGAAGCTCCGGACATGTGAATTAAGGTTGTTGGAAAATTGCATCTTTTTCATTCTACAAATCAACCTGAATATTTTCGTACAATGTTTAGGAGCATCCTAAAGAAAACAAATTGAAATGATAAATGAAACAGTTTTCGTGATCGTTTACATTTCATACAAAAAGTAGTTGCAAAAACGACGGAAAAAAAAGGCAACAGTAAGTGACAGCATTCAATCATTCAATACAATTTTATAGTTATTGAGAGTTTTCGATCTTTTAGTGAAAAAATAGATATACTGTATTGATGAAACGGAGATAATCCGAACTTTTTTGCTGTCCCTTTATAAGTTTCTAATTAACCAAGTTCGACGTGTATGAAATACCAAGTCAGGCTTTTTGTCGAATAGACAAGATCTCTGAATTTTCCCTAAGTCTACCCCAATCAATGCCGTATTTATATTTATCACCTCTACCACTTACATTCATCCAATCTAGAAGATTAGGAAGTGAATCTAGAGGAATGGGGAAAAAAAAGTGACATAAGGAAGAACAATATTCTGTGTGGGAATATCGACACTGACTGTGCAACAACCTATCTATCCTATCTATAAAAGAGTGCTCTCCTTCCACGAGAAGCAAACAGTCCAGAAGAATAATTACTCGCATTGGACTTCAAAAAGATTAATGTGCATCACATTCGATCAGATGGCAACAGCTGATATTTAATGATCTCCTCTTGTCTCTCTCTCCGTCTGTTCTCTCTCTTTCTCTCTCAGGAGATAGCGAAGAAATCTTTTCTAATTAGACACAATGAAACCAAGATATTGATCTATCCCTAAATCCCAATAAATGGATGGATACTAGACTCTGTCTTTCCCAATTTTCCTTTTTTTTTATATTTTTGTTGTTTCCTGTACCGTCTTATTTTTTCGGTCGAAGGTTTTAATCCCCAAAAGGAACTGAACATCATTGCTTCCTAGCAATTACGCAACTCCAAAGCACTGGATTTTCCTCTCAAAATGACACAAGTAAGGCTTAGACTTCTCGGGATAAAAAAACCGTTCAATTTAATGTTTCATGTCTTTCTTGTTTCATTCCTTTTGTATCTGTTTCGGCTCAATTGTTTTTCTAGTGGTTTGAACATTTTTTGTACAGTTTTTTTCACAATCAAAAGGTAGTAATATCTTGTATATGCCAGGTTATAATTCCAAGAACTTAATGCCTGAGGGTACGTACACTTAAGGGACGAACATAGCGCAGGCTGGTTTCCGGTTCTGCGAGTCGTTGCCATTGCTGATTGGTTAAACCCCTGAATTTACAGTTTTTAACCTCCGTAATGGCGCTGACTCAGAATCGGAAATCAGCGTGCGCTATGTTCGTACCCTCACGAGGTATGAAACTGAGGGCGTAATAATCCCTCGTGGTAGTAAATTCCTGCTCTACATGGGAACCCAAGAGATCTTTAATGAGGCAGGTCGACGGGAGAGCAGAATCACGGTTTCAAGATCTCGTTTGGGCCACGGTCATTTTCTGCACACGAGGGCTAATTAGACAGGGACCTAAAATTTATTGCCGATTCCGAACGGCAGGCTGTTTTTTTATACTCATCAAGCGGTTGGTGCGCTAACCCCTCGATGGGGGACTCCTTGCGGTAGCAATTTTTTCCTGCTGTCTTGTCGCCGTTTTTCGTTGTACCCCTGTGTCAGGAAAGTTTTCTGACAAGGACGAACCAGGCATCGAACTCGCGATACCTCTAAACATCCTTTGGTACTTTAGGCGAGCATCTTATCGACCTGGGCTACCGCGCCCTTTTTTTTTTGAATGAATAATATTGTTTTCTAAAGGTGAAGTTTTTGTGTGTGTGGAATATATAGTCATATATTGCAGTCTTGCTACCGTTGCAACGTTAGTAGACTGCAGTCGTAATTTTGTTATGATTTATCAAAATTGTACATTTCGCGATAGGAGTATGAAACATTGTTTCATCTCTTTTGTTCTTTTGCAGTCCAGTATATGACATTGTTGTCACACCATATTTACTATTAATGGATGAAATGGCCTCCATTGTTCGAGAACATTCTTGCTATTAGATAGCTGAGTTTCTGCTGCTACAAATGGCGGGGGGGGGGGGGTCCATGGCATACACCAATATTCCCGGGAGTCCACGACGAAAAGTGGGTGTCTATGGTAGAGACCAAGATTTCCGATGGTCCATGACTAAAAGCCGGTGTTCATGGCAAAGACCACGATTTCCTAGGGTCTCCATGATTGAAAGTGACTGTCCATGACTGAAAAAATTATTTCCGGGGGGGTGGAGGACCACGGCTAAAAGTGGGTGTCCATGGCAGATATCAATGTTTCCAAGGGTTCACGACTAAAGTTCTGTGTCCATGGCAGAGATCAAGATTTCCGGTGGGTCCACAGCAAGAAGTGTATGTTTATTGCGGACCTCTCAATATTTCCGGGGTCCACGACTAAAGTTCGGTGTCCATGGCAGCCACCAGTGTTTCCGAGATTTCACGGCTGTGTCCATGGTCGATACCAAGATTTCAGAGAGTCCACAATTAAAAGTGGGTGACTACGACAAAAACCGAGATTCACGGAATGGGGGGGGGGGGGTGGGGTCCATGACTTTAAAGTCTATGGGACCAAGATTTCCATGGGGGTGGAGTCCGCAGCTAAAAGTATTCGGTAACCACTGGACAAATGCAAGTTCTATTCGGAAATCTTAGGAAAAAAAAAAAATTCGGTAGCACTTCGGCGTTATCTCTTCTCTTCTCTAGATCGTATATCGTGTCTCAAACTTATTTCTCTTCCCGATCTTGTTTTTCATCATCATGTCGGCAGGATTTAAGGGAACCGCGCCGCAAAAGATCGATGCCGTCCCTAACGTTTATCCTTTCTCATCCCTTTTCCTTCGCTGTCAAAATAAATCAGAAAGCAGCTGGCAGGTGCTCTGGTCGTCGTCTCATTCCTAGAATTCGTTCCCGTCAGCAAAATTCAAAGTAACAAAAAAAATGTAAAAAAATATATATATATACATATACACACGCACATGGAAGAAAACTTTACCTGCAGCAATGATGAATATCTATCGGAAAGAAATATATACAAAAAATATACACAGACATGTAAAAAAAAATGTATATGTGTTTATTTATTTCTCTTTTATAACTTTCGTATGTGACAGCTTCGGGAGACATCTTCCGGAATCATTCCGGATTCCCAAAAATTTCCATGTGTGGTGTTTTTTTACATATTTGTTTGTGGTGCAATGGTTTTTGATTTCTTCAGCGGTACTCTCTTTCTCTGCTAGGAATATCAATACTCTCTCTACCTGACAGGGTATTGATTACTTGTATAGCTTCTGGCACAAAGATGTATTTCGTCCTCCCGAAGTATTAGCGCCTTATATTTTTACTTTTATGATTTATTCTTGCTTCTCTGGGTATTTTATGACTATCAATTATTTATTCATGATGTTTGCGCCACCTGTGGTTTGTGTCTTAAGGTTTATGGATGATATTATTTATGGATGACTTACTTGTTCAAAGACATTTTTTTCCCTTCTCGGTATGATGAATGTAATTTATTTTTCGTCGGCGTTAGATTTTGGATTTGAAGAATTTGTTTTAAAATCTTTTTTCTCTCGATGAATTTGAAAGTTTCTAATATACTAGAATATTTTCTGGTTAAAATCAGCTAATATTTTTACGTACACAATTTCTTTCCGACGTGAAGCTGTCAACTTAAAAAATATGCTTATTGAACTTTATTTTAATGAGAAAAATAGATACCAGAAATAAAATGATTTCGATGGAAAGCACTCAAAATATAAAAAATTATACTTTTTCACTCACGTTTCGCTTTGTTAGAAACTTTCTTAAAGTAAATTTTAGTCATTTTTTTTGTAAAATTAATAATTTTTTCAGAAAGATCCATTGGTCTGTATTTGAATGTCACACAATCAAAAGCATTTAGCTTCGTAAAATTATACATTATTATACTTATGTGCGTAATAATGTTTTTAAAGTTTCAAATATATGTTGTTTAACTCTATAATGTCCAGATCGGCCGAAGTCGGCTGAGCAGCTAAATGCCCGTAACCGCCTCAACTCGGCCTAAATAAGTGGTATGGGTATGTTTTGGTGGCTTTTGTCAACAACGGGGAAGAAGATGAAAGCTCTTATCAGAGGAGGGAACGGAAAACACAAATGAAACGTCCTATCAATGGGATTTTAAAAGCTGATATACTAGAATGTTCTATGAGAATGCACTGATTATATCCAAATAAAGTTACTGTTTTCCATAGAAGAAAGTGAAGAAGGTTTATTTTTGTTTGTAACAATACCGCACAAAACGAAAAGTACAGAGTGGAGGTTGCATTATTTTTTCGCGATGTTGACAACCTTTTTCGAAAAGACACTAGAAAATAACCAGAATATATAAAATCACTCTTGGACAATTTTTCTTTCCTTCCGATACCAAATGTTTCTCATGTGCTGGAATAATTTCAAATCGGTATGAATAGTATATAATAACTCGAGAGTAAAACTGTTTAAATTGAAAATAAGTTTTATTAAATATACTTGTGTCCGATGTGGTTGATTTGTGCAGTAAATAAAATACCTAGAAAAAAAGCACATAAGATGTTATTAACCAAAAAAAAGGAAACGGCAAAATGTCTATGCATGTCTACTACTAAACCAGAAGTGAACCTCGTTCATATTCCTCTGCGGAACTTCTAACGAATTGGTATATTTTATCTTATGCAATTCTGATGGAAGAGTTATCACAAATTCTGTAGATCGTTTCATTTGTTTCATGTCGTTTTTTCCCAAAAAACTGTGAAAATTTTATTTCTCTCGCGCAGTTTCATAGAAACGTGCATGTACGCAAAACTACGCATTCATAAATACGGGCATTCTAATTGTTTTTTTATATCATTAATGTTTATAACACTAATAAAATACTCAGATTCATCAGGACACCGTACTTACCAGGCTCAGTTTTTTTGACGCGGTGTGAAACGTTGCTTGCTATCATTTCTCTGATCTAAAGAATCTTAGACTAGTAGAAATATAATAAATAATACTAAATAACCTAAGTCAATTGAACATTGTTTGCAATCACTTCGTTACAATCGATGTATAAAATATAATAAAAAGAAATGTAAAAAAATAAAATTTTTGTATGGCCCCCCCCCCCCACATAACAAAATGTCAGTTTTTCCTGATTTAATCTTTTATTATTTCTACTTTTTACACCATAAATTTACTATGGGGGGTGCAGAAAAATCTCAGCCCTGGGCACGGGATATGGTAGCCACCAGGCCCGTCATTTAGGGCTTTTGAAAATACACTAAAAATGGTATATATATATCCAAATATATACATACATACATTGAGTACATGTGCTTTGCCCCCCCCCCCCCTCCCACCTGGAAAAAGTTGAAGTGACGGCCCTGGTAGAGCCATAATCTCTCTATCTCCATTTCTTCTCAGACTTGGTCCTGAAAATTCAAAATTTATTTCAGATAGCTTCATTACTTTTCTTATAAATATACGGGGGTCATTAAAAATGTATGTTTTTGTTTCATTATGTTATAAAGTCAAGATCAGTGTTTCCCAACTCGTTGTCCGTGGGAGTAAATGAGTACTTTACAAGGGGGGGGCGTTCCACGGGATCATTTTCAATTTTCATTTACTACCATTGCAATCAATGGCACATTTTGTACTGTGAAATTGTAATTAATTCAATTTTCATGTAATGCAAATTATTTAAAAAAAAATACATTTCGCCTTTTATTTACGAAAGAATCGTTTCGAAATTGTCAAATTGACCTTTGACGCTACAGTGAGTTTGCGGAGTATTGCTCTTTACTACAAAGGTTAGGGCATTTTTTTTAATGAAACACTCGTTATAAATGTATGATATACCAAGGGGAAATCAACTTAATTTGCCCCAAAATAATAAGAGCACTTAATTCAGTCTGGTTTACGGCGTTCTGTAATTTTACTGTGTACATATATATATATATTCCGGAATCTCTTATTTTTATGTGGTTAGCTCGCTCGCTGAAGTGTAAATGTTCCAGAAGCTGGCATGGAAAATTTATATGGCAATTCACTTGTTTGTCTCACAGCCATTTGTTGCTTGATTTTTCCAGACGTTGCGAATTCTAGAAGATATTCTCATGATTTGTAGAAAGTTTTAAGCCAATTTTTGTTAGGGAAATCTTTCTTCAAATTCCATTAATATTTCTGCCAATATTTGCATAAAGAATATCCTCGAGGATAAAGACTGTGATTGGATCTTCAGTGATGGCGAGAATGGAAATATGACCTACACGATCGAAAGACTTTGCTTCACCTTAATGAAATGTTTTGCCTGATGGTCGAAAAATCAGCGCTTTGTCTTCCGACGTTTTCGGAAGTTGGAGATTTCCATGAAGCAGCACGATGAATTCTCCGTGCCTTCCAATCCAAGAACATTATATCTACCAAAAAACCATTTTCATAGATATTAGAGGAATAGAATGGGTCTTACTGATGTAAATTAACCCCTCAGCTCCACCCTACGTACCCAGTATGCACGGTAATATCACCCATGCCGTCATCTTAATAAGCAATAAGATTGCAAAGGTATGCAATTTTGATGAGTAAAATTAAAATAAAAAAATATCTTTACAAAAAATACATCATTTGTAAAATTGAATATTTGGGTAAATAAAAATAACATGATTTCAAAAATTCTTATTTTTAAAACTATTAGACATAATATAATCTGTGATATATAGAAACAAAGAAAAACATTCAAAATTTTTTTTTCAAACATCACGCAACAGATGGCGACACTTCTAGAAAACGCAGTGACTGAAATTGCACCATGCATAGCAGTAGCGGGAACAACCCTTGCATATTCGAATACACAAATATTTTTCTCTCATTGACACCATTTTTAATTTCAGACACTGCGTTCTACGAAAGTGCTGTGGTCGATTGAGCGAAGTTGAAAAAGAACTTTGAATGATTTTTTTATTTTTTTATATTGTATCACAGATTATATTATGTTTGAAGGGAAATCGCGACTGGTTAAATAAGCGCAGCTGAATGCAGTACTTTTACATGTTGAAATGCTATTCCACTCTTTGCTCTTCAATGCACAATTCATCTCAACACATCTCCTTTCTAACACTTCCGAAAATTTCCGCCTATCTCTATAAAAGCTGGTTTCTGAAAAAAAATTAGGTTCTTTTCCTGTTTTTGTTAAGGATCTTTTCACTCTTTATCAATATTTTTCCATTTGACTTTCAACACATCCTATAGCAGAATGCCTCCGCGCAAAGCCTTGACGTCACTTACGTCGTACATTTCACCTATAGGCATTGGATATAGCAGTCCGACGTACGCGAAATCTTTCCCTTTTTTTGCAGTATATCGAATGGCTAGAGGTGAAATGGACGACTTCAATGACGTCGCGAGCTCCTCGCGGAGACTTTCTGCTATAGAAAGTGTTGTGACTTTTCTTTGAATGAATGTCTTCAATGACACTCATGAACTTCTGGAGCTTCTGGTTTGAAAATTCGAATTTCAGGGAGGAGTGGTTTTTTTTTGACGTTTTTGCGTTTAAGAAATTTGCAGGTTTCGTAGTGTTTTGCCATCAGGGTAGGAATTCTTAATAAACTACTCTAAAAGTTTTTTTTCTTTGATTTTTGAAAACTTTATAGAATAATAAGCAAGGACTCTCGGTGCATTTTTCAACGCATGGACCCCACAGGGGGTTCGGAAACATAGATGGTCTCCTGATTGTTTGAAGACCGGAAAAATGATTTATGTTTTTCGACAGAAAATATCTAAATTGGTAGGTTTTGAATTTCAACCAGATAGGAACACCTGAGGATGACTTGCCTGGGATGCCCATGATGCTCTGAAAGACAGCCTTAAAGTCGATACGTTCGCACGAGGTTGTAGCCCTATGATCCTGTTGGGAGGCATATATGATGTCAACATCAAGAGTTTTGATTATAACCATCACCAGGAGATAAGCTTCCACACAAGAACTCTGACATATACTTTAACTGAAATAATCATGATGCGAATCATTGTGGATCATAGGATGTTCATCTGAGTCAGTGGTGAGTATGAAATCAAGCATATATCCTCAATGGTTTAAATAATCATAAACCAGATACAGTCGACGTTCATTATACCGATTCCCCGTTGCATAGAAAACAGACGTTAAATTTCGATCTCGTTATATGTGTCGAAAGTTCAAAATAATTCATATATAAATATAATACGGGATTAAAAATTCTGTTATTAATAATGATGAGCAGTTACAGTGAAAATGCATATGATTAGAAAATAATAAAATTGTGATAATTAATTACATGGACGCACCTGCATACTGAGTTCTCCAATATTAAGAGGCAAGGTCAAACACAATTTTGACGAATGAAAACCCCCGATTTTGTGCATTTCTTTTCAAAAAAGAGGCTGGGAAAACTGTGTTCGGACGTCGTACTGGATTGAATGGTCTTTGTTGATCGTTATATCGGATAGAAAATATTATCTATTGAATAGGAAGAAATTTGGGACTTACCAACTGAAACAGCGCGGGCCACTGAAATCTGTACCGCTGTATTTAGAACTGCGATAAACTTTTCGGATTCAATATTAATGCTAGTATGCATTTAGTAGATTAAAATGGCCGATGTAACTAATTCGGAGTATCAAGAGCCAAAACACTTTTTAGACCTATGACTTCATCTTTTTCGAGAGGCAAAATTCGGCATCCAAAAGGTAGGCTATATGTAATTTAAAGAACTTTCAGAAATGCTTAAAAATACCTTAGTGTAAAAAAAAAGTTAATTATGAAAAAATAAATAAATCATAATTGATGAAAATTTTTAATTATTGGAGAAATAGTTACAGTACTACTGATAGAAATAATTTGAGAATTATTGAGAGTAATTGCAGATTTGTTGAAAGTAGTAATTCATGAAAAAAAGACTAAATATGGTAAAAAGTAATTATTAAAAATATAATAATTAAAAATATAATAATTAAAAATAATTTCATAGTTAATGAAAACTTAATACATCAATGAAAAAATTCATAATTATCGGAACAAATTTCAGAATTAATAGAAGATAAGTAATAATAATAATAATAAATAATAATTACTATTATTAAAAAGAAATCTAAATCAATGAAAACAGTTATTTCAAAAAAAAAATTAATGGGAGAAATAAATTTTTAGAGTAAATGAAAGTGTTCAGAAATTTGGGGAACCCCCTGTTTAATAACGGGGAATACCATGGTATGACTTGGTGGTTCACGAGCTTCATGGGAAGTTTTAATTTGTCGCGCATTGTGCCTCAAAGATAGAAGACCCTAGTCTATGCTGATTAAATGCCCATATTTTCTGTGTTAATGCCTGACGTCAATTTTATTGAAGGATTGGAGAGTTTTATCTGTGTGAACGTCGATTTATATACTGCTACTACTATTTTACCACCACACACTATCTTTCGTCATATCGCCATACAACGATTTCCTACCAATGGAGTTGGTTGGAAAACGAAGGCGCCATCTATCGATCGTCGCCCCATGCTCGGTACGTAAAGAACTTGTTTTCTCGGATTAAACCGGTAGACTCTCCTTCCTCTCGCAATCCGGGCGAATGCACACTCCACTACATTACATAAGCAACGACCATCTTTCCTTAGAGATTGTATGCGCTGAACGGCACCGTATATGAACAGCCATGTTGCACAGCCAAATTGGTTTAAAAACGATTGGTCTTTCAAAAAGTGTAAGTTCACTTTATAGATTGAATTTCCCAGTGACGAGCTTGGATGAATATCGATTTTCTAAGTCATTTAAGACATTCCCAATGTTTTCACTAAATCGCCATCGTATTATACACGCTCATTCAGATGTAGGCTACTGCAATTTATAAACGAAAATACGATATTAATTTGAATATAAGGAGAAATCACAGTTTCCATCGCTTTGGAAAATATTCTAAAAACTATATTTTGACATTCACTTAATTTTCAACTGCAAGGAAAATAAAATCAACAATTTTTTTCCCCCTCGTTGAATCTCTTAATCAATTTCTCTCACATGAGGATGAAGAGAATAGGCATAAAAACAGCAACACGTGAAATAAAGTGATGTTCGAAAGTGAAAACAAAAAAGAAAATTGCATCGATACTTTCAATGGACGTTTTCTTATGCATTTCCCCCCCATAAACAGTATAACAAACTTTTTTTTATAGAAACATCTATTTTTTTTGTTTGGTTTTACTTCTTTCGGGGCAAAATGAGAACATTTGCAGTTGAACAGAACAGGCATTTCACGAGCGAAGAGGTCTCACATCAGAGATCGATCCCTTCTGCTCTTGCTCTTCTTTTATCTCATATATATATATATTTCTTTATCTTTTATTCTTCTTTTTCCCTTCAGTTCTGTTTTTCCCCCCCCCCCTTCTTCTGTGTTCTTGATCTCACGCTTTGCTGCAGGTGAACAGATTCAATCGATGTACCATGAGAAAGTAAAGGGGGAAAAAAAGGGGTGTCTCGGGGGTTGTGGAACGAACTCACCCAGTGAAAGGCTAAAGATTAGGGGCTGCCGCCGGAGAGGAACGTTGCTTAAGTGGAGAGCCATCCAACTGTAAGTCGGTCTTCAGGCGCCAAAGAAGTACCTTCTTTCATCCCTAAAGAATAAGAAAAACAGCAAAAGAAAACCTTTGTTCTCTCTCTGTAAGCAATTTCTTCAATGCCTTCTCCTGTCTTTTCGAGTTCCGTTTTCTAGCTTGTTTTTTTTTTCTTTTATATGTATATATGTATATCTCAATTTTTTCTGTCCTTTTATACATAGATGATATAAAGGCGCGAAACCTTCAAGAGTCATCTTTCGGCAAGTGGATGCAGGACTGATGAGAAAACCCATCTTGAATCATTTGGACGTATTGTCGTACATGACACGTCGTGGGAATTCAAAGCATCGTCCGTATATCGATTTGTTGCCCCATCAATTTCAGTTGTTTATTCCTATCTTATAAAATTTGGATCACCAAAGAGAGAATCCACAGCTGATTCAAGAACTGAGTTTAGTGTTTCTCTAGGAGTACGCTTGGTACGGATTACGATAAAAATAATCAGCAAAGGGGCATTTTTTTATTTTATTATTAATATAAAAGTGAGAAACCTTACTTATGGAGAAATATACGAGCCTCCTAAGCATTTCTGGGGTTCAGGAAAGTTTCTACGCATTTATGGGGGTAAGCAAGTCTCCAACGCATTTATAATGACACGCAAGACTCCTACTCATATCTAAGGATATAGCAGTATCTCATTAACTTCAAAGAGATATTCCCAGTACGCATATTTAGGTGGGAAGTAATCCTTCTACCCATTTTTAGGGGAATGCACACCTACGAATTTCTAGAAGAAAGTACGAAAATTTACGCACTACGAGATCGGTACGCATGTCTCTTATATATTTCTTTCACAAAGAAAATATTTACTCTCCCTCTGTAAGCAATTTCTTTCATGCCTTCTCTTGTCTTTTTCGAGTTCCGTTTTCCAGCTTGTTTCTTTTCCTTTATATATGTGTATCTCCTCTTTTTTTTCCCTTTATATATAGATGATATACATGAATCTTGACAGACATGACATTGATAAACCTTCAAGAGTCATCTTTCAAAAAGTGGATGTAGGACTGATGAGAAAAAGATCTTGAATCATTTGGATGTATTGTCGTACATGACAAGTCGTGAGAATTCGAAGTATTGCCTGTGTGGGGCACAATTTGCTGCCCCATCAATTTCAGTCGTTATTCTTACCTCATAAAATTTTGATCACCAAACAACCCATAGTTGATTGAAGAGCTGTGTTTACTCATTTCTAAGGATTTATAGCAGCATCTAATGAACTTCAAGAAGGAGATATTCCCAATACGCATTCTCAATACCCGATCCATGCTTAGATGGAAAGCAATTCTTTTGCCCATTTTTAGGGGGAATGTTCACCTACGAATTTGTATGAGTAAATACCACTTTTACGCACTACGATGGGTACGCATGTCTCTTATACATTTCTTTCACAAAGAGAAAACTTTTGTTCTCTCCCTCTCTGTAAGCAATTTCTTCAATGCCTTCTCCTGTTTCATCAAGTTCCGTTTTCCAATTTTTTGCCGGTGATTATGCATAATACCCAAGAATCGTTGCTAAATAGATAGATATTGAAAAATTGCCACTTTTACCGGCGATTACGCATGATACTCAACCGTCTTTGGCAAACAGGATATGGTACTAAATTCATCACATTTGCCGGTTGTTATGCATAATTGACATTCGTATTGGTAAGTATGATAAATTGTTCCCATTGCCATGATGAGATATGTTATTCAGATGACCGTACTTGTGAACAGGATATAACGAACTACGATTTAACGAATTTTTCCAAACATCCCCGAAATAACTCCTATAATAAACTCCTGTTACGAATTCTGATACTAGACCTCGATATAACAAACTCCTATTTAACAAATACCCAGATAAAAGGATTTCATATTTAACAAAATTTATGATTGTATTCCGACATAAAAAACTTTCATTAAACGAAATCTACGATTTAATGTTAATGAGATTTTACAAGTTTTTGTGAGTATGAAATCCGACTCCCCTCCTCAACATTACAAAGTCCTATTAAATCGTATTCTACAATTGGACCCCGATCGGGAGTATTTTCCATATTTATAAAATTAACCATGCTATTATGTGTAATCCCCATAAAAGAAATAAGTTTCAAGTATTCAATCAACCAGGCACGCTTGGGTAATATGTATAATCACCGATAACAGTGACAATTTATTTTTACGAATTTATCAAATTTACCTACGATGCTTTGGTGTTACGCATAATCGCCGTTAAAAATGATAAATTTCATCAAACTTATCGAGACGAGTGTCGATTACACATAATAACCGGCTATAATGCTGCATAGCGACCGATTCATCACATTTATCGTAACGTATATATGATAACCCTGAGCAAATCCGTTTGCTTCCTCGTGGTCAATACATCCCGAAAAATCTGTCAGATACGCATTTTTTTCTACTTTTAAAAGTGATAAATTGCCGCTACTTACGCGGAAAAAAAAATACACGGAAGATAAATCTGTGAGAGGAAATGATCGAGAAAACGTTAGATATAAGCCTGAAAAAAAATTCTCAGACGCCGATAGATTTTTGTATTCATGTGAATGAAGGGGAAAAAACCGAGAATCTTGTTCATTTCATTCATGATCTCTCCAGAAAAAAAAATCCGGGTAAATCTGAAAGAGATATTCGCTATCAAAAATCCGTGCAACACTTACCAAAATAGGCAATCGGGACTAAAAGATTCTTCACATCTCTTGAGACATCGTGTCCCGTGTTTCCGACAGTGACTGATATCATCGCGGTCTGGTCAGTTACACGATTGAATCATTTCCTGACGTGGATACTTCTTTTGAAACAGCTACTTGACCGAAACGGCCGCAATTCCAAAAAACTGAGTTTAAAGCTAGTGTAACGAAAAATATGCCAAACGTTAAATTCCCGATATCTCCTGAGATTTATGGTGCCTATACAGGGTGTCCTGTAAGTGCTAATGTGGTCTGTATCTCATCAACCGTCCGTCTCGGAGATATGATTCCAATTCGGAAAATGCTCAATAGGCGTTCAAAAATTAACCATGGCATAATTCCAGATTTAATTTAGCTGTCCGTGGCATATTTAGAGATTTTTTTTATGACCAGTCGCACATTTCGACGTAACTAATCGAATTGTGGCCCGCTTCCAGATATTTCTAAGTGACTCATGGCACACGTTTACACATAATTAATCGACGCGCGACACACTTCCGTGTCATTTAAGTGACTCACGACACACTTTCAGATCCCGCAAGTGACCCGGGACAATTGAAGTAATTCCGAGCCCTCCAAGAGGTTGAGCATCCTTGGTTAGGTAAAAGTTTAAACTTTAAACCTTTACCAGATCAAGATTTAATTTTTTACCACTACCAGTCCTAAACTAATTTTATAAGTAATCATTTTTTTACTATAAATTTAATTTTTTTAAACAAAAATTTCATGAAAAATTATTTCCACAATCTACATTTCCTTCTACAACGTTATTTTTTTTGTCTTGTTTGGAAACCCCTGTACTCTAGTGTTAAGCTGCTGCGTCTCGAAATACGGATAATCTCTCTAAAACGATACTTTTTTCGTCTGCAAAGCATCGTTATAAAGAGTTTTCACTGCAATTAACTTAATAACAATTTAATAAATTATTAAAATTTAGTAATAATAAAAAAACACATTCGGAATTTAATTCAATTCGAATCGGATTTTGTAGCCTTATTCGATATTAAATATTATTTAGAAATTCTGAATATACCTACATACAAAAATATCCCAATGTTTGAAATTTTTTTTCAGTTACAACATAACACATACATGCAATTATTACACAAATATTTTGATAAATATTTAACACAAGGAAGTGGTGTTGCAATAGAAATCCTTGAATTACTAAAACCATTTACTATGTTCCAAATGCTAATTACTCTGAAAAGCATTATCCCATAGCAAGGAATTCACGGTACTCTAACATGGCTCCAGCATAGTTAGGATTATATATATATAAGTATATACTTTGTTCATAATACTGGTATTTTCATTGTATTAAATACACCTCCGGAGCACATTGTAAATTGTTTCACGAGGATATGGTATTATTCTGGGAAGAATGAATGCACGAGATACGTCTGGCATTCAGCCAAATTGCAATATTCACTAATGACAAAAGCGTTTAGTTACATGATAAATTTTCACATAGGCACAACTTAAGTTAAAACCATTAATTTCTAGCAGGAAGTCCAAAGAGAAGTAAACAAAAGACCAGTTTGTACAGATTATTAATTAGCTTGGTGTACTTAGCTTATTAGCATGTTTATTATTCAATGCTAGAATATTTTCTACAGAATTGAAAATAGTTGAAAATGTAAAAGAATATAAAAGCTAATTTTTTTCAGCATATTTTCGAAGAAATTATTTGTCTGAAAATATATCTACAACTTATATAGCGTAAGTATAACAAAAATCAACTTATTTCTCTGAAGTATATTTATGTGTAGCACCATTAAGTGAAACATTGCTGGAAAAATGAAAAGACAGCACACAGTGAGCTTCCAGAAATTCCCTGATGTCCAATTTCCCGAAGTCATTTCGATTTTTCCCTTGACCACCTGGGACTTGCACTCATGTCCAAAAAAGGCCATACGTGGAACTATTTTATCGCTGAAACTATCTTTTTTTTTTCTTTTCTTTAAAGCACTTTAGCACTTTTCTTGATATTTGTGCCAAATATCGAGACAAATAAAACGAATTTCCATTGTATGAATCTACTTTGTGAGAAACTTAATAACCGTATTTACTTTTGGCATTTAGGACCATATTTTTTATTGAATTTTCACTGCTTCAGAAACGTCGGTCGTCCTACATGCGCAAGCAAATATCGAAACAACAAAGAAATTGAGAAAAAATAATAATAATCAATGAAAAATGGGAATTAATTAGAGAAATAACTCCAGAACTAATGATAATATGTAGTGATTGAAAATGATAATTCGGGATTTATAGAAAATTCAGTATTGATGATAAAATTTAGGTCAGAATCAGGGAATGAATAGAAATGAATTATATTTTGGGTTGGATGATAACATCGGTCGTTCAATTGCATCAGGGAATGAATATCTGAATCTAGAATTCATGAAAGACATAATTTTCAGATCTGATGAAAACTTATTTTTGCCCTCCCCCTGTTTTGTTATTCAGGGCCCTGGACCAGACACAGGGATCCCAACAGGGGCATCAGAGCCGGGCCAAAGTGAATGCTCAAGTACCGACAGCACTTTGTGAGACCATTCCGACCAATTCCCCCCCCCCCGTTTGTATTTATTCAGGAACACCCGATTATAAATAATACTCCGATTTACGTCACCCTGCATTTATGTGTCGTCTTTCCCAAAAAATCTTATGCCATTATCCGTGAATAAAAAAATAAGGAACTGAATTAATAAGTCTAGTTTTTCTTCCCTTTTTATTTTGATCCCTCTAAAATCATACCTCGTCCTGTATGCGAGTAAATACGGCATTTTATTCTTCTTGTCATCATTGTGCCACAGCTTCATTTGTGCTCTATGAATCATTATTTATATTATTGATACAGAACGTCTAATTGTAAGGTGATCCGAAGTATTTATATAAACGAAAATTTTACCGTGAATCCATTTACCGTATATTGTTATTGCTTGTACATCCTAAATCAAAGTTTCCGGACCCAGTGGCTGGTGTATATTTTGAAGTGAATACGTCTTTTTGAGGGGGTATCACACCCCCGTGCAGTTGATGTTTCAAAAATATTTCATTGAAAACCCATATCTTTAAAAAATATTTTATTTGATTGCAAATAAGTGCAAAAACATTTCGTGTCAATCGGTTAACATGATCTTTCGCAATAAAAGAAGTGATGAATTAATGGCGCAAATGTATACAAGGAAAAAAAAACTTTAAACGCGACTTGATCAGATTGTTGTATTTGAGCTTATCAGTAAAATTAAAACAACAACTACAGCAATAAAAATTCTGAAATTTTGCGGTTTTGCAGAAATCCTTCCGAGTTCACCCCGGCATATAAAATCCAGAAAATATCTGTTTCCTTGATATATTGGACTGAGAAAAAAGCCGTCTATATCTATACTTTGCAGAAATGTATATTCAACCTGTATTATTCAAATGAACCTCGGACTTACCATGTCTTTTCAAACCAATTTGTCAAACCAATTCCTGTATCTGACCATTCGTTAGTTTTATTAATTTTTAAAATTAAAAAAAACAAATTTCAAAAATCGAAATAATCAACATTTTATTAGAACATCATTATTAGAGCCTGGAAGTTCAGACAAAATGCCATAAATGCTTTTTGCCTATTTTCAAACTTTTTTGCAAAAATGGGTTCCGTGTCTGATAACGGTGGCCTTGGAATCGACCTAATCCTGGGGAGAGAGAGAGAGAACCACAAACACTTTATTTATATTTATACTTTTATTTGCCTTTTTTTGGCAGGGAATCAATTAATAATAATTGTATTATTATACAAGTGAACTGTAACTGAAACAGTGGACGAAAAGAGTGCAACCAATTTTTCTGCCGGTTTCCAGAGACCCATATCTTAGCTTTTAGTTATTTTTTCTTTCTTCCATTAATTATAAATGCATTTTTTAGTGCCTATTTTAAGCATTTTTAGTGCCTATTTTAAGCATTTTTAGTGCCTTTTTTCTGCCTATTTTGACAATTTTTAATGCCTAACCTTCCGGGCTTTAATCATTATACATCATATCACTATTATTATTATACTTCATTTCTTATTTATTTTACTTTGAAAGTAAATATTAACCGATTGAGTTAATATTTACTCGAGTTAATCAAGTTTTTTGCATTTGATTTGCAACTGAATAAAGTATTTTTAAAGTTATTTTTTTGAAAAACCGACTTCAGGGGCCGTGACACCCCCCCCCTCTTAAATCATCTGATGACACTGGTAACGAAATAATTTAAGCGCTCATACTTCAGGAAGCATTCAGAATAAATCAGTGGTTTTTGATGTCTACGGTAGGTCTCGTTAGTAAAAATCTAATGATATATAGCTCCTATTTTAATACCTCCTCCGGTCTCGAGGTTCGCGGTCTAAATTCTTAACGAAATTGTTTTATGCTGTATCTCGAGGAGTTCGCGACATAAATAGACGATATCGGTATCGTATGTTCGCTGTTCCAAGGACACATCCAGTGATACCCATTTCATTATGTCAGTAATTGCAAAACACAAAGAACGTATTCGCGTCAAAACTTACGGCCGTGTCTATGATACAGACTACCCCATTTTTTTTTGGCGCCGTAAGTGGAACATCAATAACATTTAACTAAGGTTCTTTCTGCTGTCGTTGCGATGCATTGTTGTGAAATGTTCCATTCCGTGAATAAATGAAAGATCGATTTCGTTAAACAACTTGTGTATATTTGCCAATGTTACGAAACAGCTTGACGCAATTTGATTATACTTTTCTCCGAATGTGCCGAAACTTGAAGTATGGTTAGTCAAGACTGCTATAAATAATGGAAAACTAGCACGAATCCTGCATCCGACACCACGAAATGCCATCTAATCCTTCCAATTATTTGCATTAAATTTTCTTAATTACACGATAAGTTGCTGCCTTTAATCAGACTTGTGCCAGACTTTTTGAGAAAGAGACGTCTGGACAGAACTATCACACTTAACGTGAGCACAGATTTCTCAATTATTGATCTAACATCAACTGACAAAAAACATCCTCGCAGGCTCGCTACCTACAGACTTTTTTAAAAAATAAATGCAAGGTGTAGAAATTCTGTTCTGAACATACAGAGCAGTGGTCAGTCATCTGAACTGTTTGAAAACCGGGAAATAATTAAATTTCGGGACTTCTTGTGTGTTACAAAACGATCTTAAGCAAAGGAGAATCCCTATGTTGAAGATCATCAATAATTTTCATTTTTATTCAAGTAGAGTATATACGTTACGGTGTGAATGTGATAAATCCGGTTATTATGCATAATTAGCGAACATTTTAGTAAGTTTGATAATTTTTGTAAATTTATCACATTTGCCGGTTATTATGTACAACTCCTAGCTCGTACTGGTAAATATGGCGAATCGTCAATTGATAAACATGAAATTTGCCAAATATGTTGTTAAAACTTTTGTCTAGGATGATGGATTCGATCGGTGGTATGGATTATGTTTAAAAATGTTGATAAATCTGAAGAAAGCTAACATTATATAATGCTGAAAAATAAGTTATAAGTTTTATCCTTATAACACTTACTTTCATTTAATTTGATTTTTATGGCAAAATATGTGTAGTGCACACATCACGTATGGAAGAACTTTAATATAAGTGATATCTCCACATGGTTTCTTCCATATTTATCATACTTACCAACATCAATCGGGAGAGTTATGCATAATTACCAACTTATCACATTTATCGTAACAAACATACAATATGTATGTTTCACAACTCCAGTCTGGGACTTTTCGTATAGCTTTGTATCTCGAATACCTTCTTATATTGAGAGCACGTTTCCGATCATGACTGGAAAAAATCGTATAATCCATCCCGCATTGCATATGGATGAAACTCTTTGCGTTTATTCTTACTTAAAAATAGGAAAAGTTTTAATTTAACTATAGATGTGTTCTTTTGAAACTCTATGTAAACAGAATTATTTTACACGATATTCTTCCATTATCTGCTGTATATAACAAGGTCGATGTCTGAGTGGCTCTAAATTTCCATGTAAAGTATCGTATGTTTTTGGACTCTTTCTCATATTGAAAAAGATGAAAACATTGTACGTTAGACGTCTAATCAAGATTTGAAAAAATAAGAGGAAGGAAATACATTTTCAGTATAACAGTTCTTTTCTAGAAAAATCTTTTGCTTTCGGACGGGTGAGAGAAAGAAAGAAAAACATGAGAAACTCATCTTTGAGTGGGATGGAATCGCTGCTGCGCGATTGGAGATCAATAACATTTGCTTTCTTGTTGTTCTTTTCTTTCTTGTCGAACTTTTCTACCGCTTTTTGTTGTTTTTACACCTTTATAATACAGGTGAGCAGATTCTGATAGATAAGCAGAGAGTGTGGGGAGAAAAAAACGGGGAAAGAAGGTAAAAGAAGCATCAATCAACTCTTAGAAGCGACGAAACTAAAAAAAATAAAATAAAGTTTGTTGCCAAAAAACCAAGTAAATAGAAACATTTTCCCAAAGACTTTGTTTTTGTTATTAAAGTTTCTAGAAAATGTTTGGCGACTTTAAAATTCTAGCGAATAACTTTCGAAGATAGCAAAAATCTATTAGAAAGTTTCTACTTTCAACTTCAATCCGTTGAAAAGATTGTGATTCTTTGATTGCGTGGATAGATGCTGAAAAAAAATATCAATTCTGAATAGTCAGTTGTGTAATCTTTGTGCATAAATAATTCATTTTCTAATCGTTTATTGTGTTTAGTCGTTAAGTTATCATCACATACAAGATATCCATGTTCAGTGGATGAATTGGACCTTCTTACAGAGTATCGACCTGAAAAAGAACCTCATTCTATTTTTTTTCGTTTATGTAACACGATGGTATATGATTTTAGACGTCTTGGAATATGACAGAAAATGATAATGATCGGAGAAAAAAGTTTAACATTTTCACTTCGGAAAAATGTCTTATCAACCATTTTGTTCCGCTTTCAATGCTTCTGTCCTTGAGATTGCCTAAGTATTGCTTTGAAAGATACACTATTGAACATTCAAATACACTCCCGCTCGTTATAATGGACCCCCATCGCTCAACGTAAAATGGACATTATACTGGGATAGTGAAATCTTGAATGGTGGAACGAGGGTCCTTGCTGAGTGTAGGCTCAGCTGATAGCCTCTTCATCATATCTATGATGCCGATTTGAGAACATTTGTGCGTTAAACAAATGACTTTCATAAGGTATAATAGACAATGCGAGTATGCACGGCTCAAGGTGATACTGGTATAAATCTTTGCTAACTTATAATTAGATTTTAATACGAAGATTAGACTTATTAATACGCCGTCAATCGACTGCTTTTTACACGGGGACACCAGTATCGATTGCTAAAGGACAATTCTAGGTTATGCTGTCGCAGGGAATTTTTCTCAAATAGTTAATAAATGGAATAGCTTAACATTGGAGGTAGTAAATTCTAACAAAATTGACCGTTTAAAACGAAATACGATAAACATGTTGGGGTAAATCGAGAAGCTATCCATACTTATTGTAAGACAACCATAATATTCTTTATGGGAATTGCGTTATATTTTATTATCTATATATAGTCTTTAGTTTTTATGATTGTATTTCACTTGGGTTGTTGTATTCTAGAGAAGTATATGACATCCATATTTGTTATAGGCATCTTTTTCTCAGACACCACGTTGGATATTTTGTCTGTTGTGGTGTTGTGTTTGTGTTTTCCGACAAAACCCTACCTTTTTTGAGATAACGGAAGTAATTTTTTTTTCATCAGTCCGGGGTTGTGAGCGGTTCTATCTATCAATCTACGAATATATATATCTAATATATACCACCTATCTCTACGGGTTCTATCTATCTACCTATAATAGAAATTACTTTAAATTTTCTGGCTCCCGTTATGGGATAAAAAACCATACAATGGATCCAGCAAAATCAAGTTGAGGCGGAGGGGGAAGAACGATACACCTATCAGGTATAATATTATGATACGTTATGTAAAATAAGAAGTCTCAAGTTATTATAAGATAATCAAGGTGAATAATATTAAAAACATGGTAAAAATGTGAGGTACCGATTAGAAATAAGAAAATAAATAAATATACAGAGTGCATAGCACACAGGGGATATGACATTTTACTGGCGAACAGTTGATGATAGAGGTATGTTTCCAATTAAAAAGTTTTCCCAGTAACGCGTAGTACTCAGATATGCTATTCTTTTTTTCAAGGGGCTGTATAGTTATTGACATTAAAAAAAAACTTTGTATACAGTCCTTATGTACTTCAAAATCTAATTAAAGCCCTGACTGTCCTGATGCCAAAAAAAAAATTCCATATTTCCAAGTGCAATATTAGCTGAGATATTTGAGTTCAAAAATCTGAGAAAAGTGGGAAAGAACAGCATAAATGAGAAAAAAGAGATTTGTCCGTTAGTGTACACTGTTCTTCCATCTCCCCCCCCCTAATTTTTTGAATTCAAATAGCTCAGCAAATATTACACTTAGAGACATGGAATGAAATGTGACAATTGTATGTAAAGCAAATTGTCAAAACACTACGCTATGTTGATTATTTTATTGCAAAACGCACCATTTTATTAGAGAGATAGATGGCTTTTTCTCAGCCCAAGATATATCAAGGAAACATTTTATTTTCTGGATATTATGCTGCAGTGCACTCGGAAAGAAAAGTGATCTTGTCTCCGCCGGGATTCAACCCAGGCCCTCTTTGCATACCGGGCAAGCATGCTACCATCTCCACCACTGAAGACACGACCCTGCCTTCGTGTCCCCAGTGGTGTAGATGATAGCATGCTTGCCCCGTGTGCAAGATGCCCTGGGTTCGAGTCCCGGCGGAGACAAGATGACTTTTCTTTTCGAGTTCACCTCAGCATAATATCCAGAAAATAAAATGTTTCCTTCATACACCATTTTATGTCAATTAGTTGATTTGTTATGGATTTTTAAAAAGTATCTATATATGACCTCTCGTCTACCCTGTATTAGTCATTTAGTGATAATGTTGGCCGTTGTAATTAAAATTCATCCGATTAAAAAATAACCATAAAATTTCATGCACGCACATATGTATCAAACTCTTATATATCATAGGTCAAGATTAAGACGAATTCCATTAATTTCTTTACAAAAATAAGGAGGGTGGTTAGAGATGAGTTCGGACGTAGTTTTATATTGAACGGTTTTCGTAGGTCATTATATTGATTTAGAAAAAAAAAGTCATGCGATGAAAGGAAATCATTTGTGACTCATTTTACTGGCCGTTATATTGAGATTGACTGTACATTGAGATTGACTGATGTACATTGACTGATGTACATTGAGATTGACCCATTACATATTTACAGATCACTTAAGTCACCCGCAGTACATTTCGACATCACCAAAGTCTCCCTCACTCAGCACATTCCCAGATCACTCAAGCAGCACACGGCACATTTCCGGACCACTTGAGTGATCCGCGGCCAATTTGCAGGCTCATCTTTAAACGTTTCTTTCCTTTAGAGATGAAACTTGGCACTTTCAAGTTCTTTCTGTAAGTTTAAATTGCAATAACATCATTAACGTAAAAATCCATCACCCTTTTTAGTAGCATTGGTGATGATTATGATCCATCCATAAAATGGTATGGATCATTTATGCATATCTTCATTTCATGATCATTCATGATCATGCATATATTCATTTACGGCCAATTTGGAACCTTAATTTAAAACTCAGGTTATGCATTATTTTCTGATATTTACTCGTTTATGGAGACCTGAAAGGTCATAAAGATAAATTTGGTATCGAAAAATTAGAAATATAAATTATGACTGACTGAGGTGGATGTATTTTCTCAGGGCGTACCGAGAGTCGACTCCCCTAAGCTACCCTGTTTGATGTTGCTAAGGTTTTACTTTTCATGTGTATTGAAACAAGTTGACGGTTATAAACAAGAACGTTTAATGCTTTTGGTAGCAGATTTTGTGGGCAAGTTACAAAATGTATTATTGAACTTGCGCAAGTATTGGAACGCAATCTTATTGACAGATGTCGCAGTCATGCTTGCTACTGACGATTTAAATATGAGGAAGGGGGGAAAAAACCATTTAAGGAAATTCTTTGAATGTCTGCCTCTGTGTGTGTGTGCAACCGCATGTCATGATCGGGGAACGATGTGAGTTGACTTTTTCTGTAACGTGGACACTGTACCCCGAAAACTTTCCTACAGGGTAATTTCTAAGTGAATCGGTACACGCTGGAACGTGTTGTCTGTGTGTTTCTTATGTAAGCGTAGCCCTTATACCTTGTCAGAATTATGCTAGTTTCGTGTTACACTGATGTTGCTATGTCTCCCATATATGGATACTATAATGATTACCTGAATGTGGATTATATTCATGTGCATATTTTGGTCTTTTTTAGCATTAATGAATAAAAATATGCTTACAATCAAGGGGTTTTCAGAATAAGTGCATATTTTTGAAGGTTTATTTAAGCTCAATCATTTTTTTAAAATAATTTTTAAAATAAATATTGCTCATGATATTTGCATTACATCGGATCTTTCTCCACACGTGAGATTTAGTGAATTAATTGAGACATTTGTCATACCGTATTTCCCAAATATCAATCGTTTTATTAGAAGGCTAGTACAGGTATGTCAAAAGTATTTTTTTTTTAGTGAAAATGCGAAATTTTTTTCGAAATAGTGTCGAAATTCTTTTGTTACTGGAAACTAAGCAGCTATAACAAACTAGAAATTAAAAATGTTTAAATAAAAAATGCGTAGAAGTTATTTGCATATGCAAGTATATATATATATATATATATATATATGTGTGTGTGTGCATGTGTGTGTGTGTGTTTGGGGGGTATTTTTTGTAAATGAAAATATTCAATAAAAAATAGAAAATACGTTTTATAAACACGTTTTAAACACTATCTACGCACTCAGACTGTTAGGCACACACACACACACACCCACTTCCGGCTCAACTCAGACGGTAGTAAATTTCCCACAACGATAGACAAGATTTGTCTTCGGTTTGAAAGAAAGTCAAAATATGCACTTAAAATAGTCAAAATATGCACTTAATATAGTCAAAATATGCACTTAATATAGTCAAAATATGCACTTAATATAGTCAAAATATGCACTTAATATAGTCAAAATATGCACTTAATATAGTCAAAATATGCACTTAAAAATGCAAAAATCTGCTTTAAAAACATGCATCATAAATTCTAAAATATGCGTTAAAAACCCCAAAATAAGTTATGCACTAAAAATCCTGAAAAAGTTGAAAATTCCTTAATACACAGGATGGACAAAAAGTCCGTAGAAACTTCGAAAATTCTAAAAAAACCAGAAAATAACTGAAATAAAAAAAAACGGTTTGCAAGGTTAGCATCGCTAGGTCACGGGAATTATTTTTTTTAATAGGGAAAAAAACTCAAAAACAGCCGATAGGTGGCTCTGACGTACACAAGTCAAAGGAAAGATACGAAAATAACGCGTTATGCGATCCACATGACCACCACACCGGAAGTCTTCCGGTGGACACCGAGAACACACCGCACACACAAATCTGGACACCGAGGAGGCCATGGGAACCTGCAACACCCGGTGTTGTAATGGTTTTTCTTCCCCGAACGTCTTGCATAAACGTGACGGTAGAAAGCGCATCTTTTTCACGCAAACAAAACGTTGCTTGATTTGTGACTCGCCTGCAATGTGCTATCCCTGTGGTGGTGGACATGTAGAATACATACTGCTGTAATAAACGCTTCAGAGGCATTCTGTTCGTTATTTGCGTATCTTTTCTTTCACTTGTGTACGTCAGCACAACCTATCGGCTGCTTTTGAGTTTTTTCCCCTGTCAAAAAATTCCCGTGACCCAAAGATGCTAACCCTGTAAACCTTTTTTATTTCGGTTATTTTTCCGGTTTTTATGAATTTTCGAAGTTTCTACGGATTTTTTGTCCACACTCTATATTAAGGAATTTTCAACTTTTTCAGAATTTTTAGTGCATAACTTATTTCCGCATTTTTAAGTGCATATTTTTACTATTTTAAGTGCATATTTTTACTATTTTAAGTGCATATTTTTACTATTTTAAGTGCATATTTTTACTATTTTAAGTGCATATTTTTACTATTTTAAGTGCATATTTTTACTATTTTAAGTGCATATTTTTACTATTTTAAGTGCATATTTTTACTATTTTAAGTGCATATTTTTACTATTTTAAGTGCATATTTTTACTATTTTAAGTGCATATTTTTACTATTTTAAGTGCATATGTTTACTATTTTAAGTGCATATGTTTTAGAGCATAATTCGCCATTCTTTAGTGCATATAATCCGGGCTTCCTTCCTTTCTTTCCAACCGAGGACAACTCCTGCCTATCGTCATGAGCAATTTACTACCGTCTGAGTTGAGCCGGAAGTGTGAGTGTGTGTGCTTAACAGTCTGAGTGGGTAGATAGTGCTATGCCTGATGTTCAGTGCTGCCATCTATGTTTCAGAAGCGAAAGAAAGTGAAAGAGATCGAAATCGAATTTTATTGTATGGTTGACAAACAGAACAGACAGAATTTAATTTTTCTCGTCGCTGCCCAGCCCAAAGGGCTCTTACAGACTGCTCTTGCTAGCTATGAAGAGGTTATAGAAAAGTTTGTGCGTGTTTGTGTAGATGTGAAGTGCTTGTAAGTTAGTAGGAATAAAAAAACCACAAACATACAGTCCGATAAATGCTACCATCAGAATAGTAAAATGCACAAAGATCAGCCAAACTGCATCAAAATGTTACTTTATGCAATAGAGCTAGCTGTTGATCAGTAAAATCAATAGTAGTAAAAAAAAATATATATATACTGTATTATGTGATAAATACAAGTATTATAATTTACACGAAAATGAAATCACTTATGTACAATTCACCAAAATGCTACATAATGCACTAATGAGAAAATAATAATAAAAAATAAATCTAACATACAAAAAAAGTCATAGAAAAACAAGTGTGTTAGCCGAAATTATACAAATTGGTGCAGTGCAAGATCAGTCATGTACATCGAACCACAATGCCACTCTATGCAATAGAGTTGATCGATTATTTCGATAGCAAATTAAAAGTACGAACATATTATGATAGATAGACGAAGATTATACAGCTCAGTAATTCAGACCCTAACGCACCGACAATTGGCACGTGCAGCACGTTTTTAGGCAAAAGAGACTTTAGTCTTTGACGTGGGTTGTAATCGACCAGCTCTCTCAGATGCTCGTATTCTGAGTTCCTCATCCTTTCAAAGTGATCGTGGGAGATTTGTTGCATGTAGCTGAGGATGGTTGCAATCTTCAGGTCTTTTCTAATGTCAGCCCCGCTGATGTACTTTGGGGCGCGCACAAGTGTTCTCAGTATTTTATTCTGCTGACTTTGCAGACGCTGCATGTTGGTTTTTGAAACATGAGCCCATACTGGGGCGGCGTAGGTTTCTTTGGTTGAAAGGTATTCCTAACGATATTATTATTGTGATACTTTTCATATCACATGATCAATATTATATATATTATTTTACTCATAATTTTATTATTTTACATTCATTTTGTTATGCATATATTTAGAATAAACATTAAATCAATAAGACGTAATTAATTACAAGTATATTTTGATATGCGTTAATTTATTATTAAACAATTCATATTAAATAAATAAGACGTAATAGGCAATTGTAATGATCCAGTCGATTTCTTGCCATCCAAACATCCTGCACCTTAAAAACTGTACCAATATTTTTGAATCACACTGTATACATAAATAGGAAAATTCGAAAATTTGATATGGAATGTAAAAAACAAATCTCAAACAAATAAAAGGGGGAGAAACAAAATGAATTCGATGGAGCAGGACAGAATGAAATTTGCGGAAAAGTCATTTGATTTTGTCCGTGACCACCTGAGTCTCGAAAAATAATGTTTTCCTTCGAGCGACGTACCTTTATAGAGCATAGAAGTAGAATTCGAACACGGAAAAAAAAGTATTAAGAGACAATGTGAAAGCCCCTCCTCCATGAAAATATTTCAACTTGATACGAAACGAAAAAGAAAACGTTTAAAGTGAGACACAAGGAAAGCTCTTCATGGAATTTCAGTCATTGTCTCGGAAATATTTTCGAGCAAAGGATTGCTTTTCTCTTGGATTTTTGAAGATTTTCATTCGAGCCTGAGTTTGTGTCGATGTATCGATCGATTTTTGATTAAACGTAGTGTTACGTGGTATATATTTTACAAATTTTATTCAACGAAGTTTTCAAATGTGATTGATGTCTTCTCATGCAGTTTTTCTGACTAATTTTTCTTTTCTGAAAACGTGTAATTATTTTGTTGGGAATTCATGATGATTGCCGGTTAATGATTTTCCACCAAACAAATGCTTCCAGGTCGTTTTTATTGAGCATTAAATATCTACGAAAAGCAAAATATATATATTTTTTTTACAAGGTAAGTTTCCCATCTGGAAGTTATGAAAGTTGAAAAGGTATACTACCACTCTTACTTCACCATACACGAACTCCGATCGGTTTATTGCCGCTGTGGTGGTCGAGTGGTTATAGTGACGGACTCGCGATGCGAGGATCCGGTTTCGAACCCCACAGTGGTGGTCGGCTGAAGTTGGTTTTCTGTAGTTCCCAACTTCAAGGCGCAAATACGAGCCGATCTCCCCGTTAAAAAGTCTCGCCACAGAAGGCATCAGTCCTACAACGATAAATCATTCAATCATAACACTTCACTCATAGTTAGAAAAACTGATGGCAGCACTACACATAACAAGCATTACAGAGAAACAAAAAACTTCACGTCAGGTTTCACTACACGCACATTCCCGCATGTACCGATTCATTGGGGGTTCCGCGGGGGGGGGGGAGGTGTGTGTGGGCGGGGTGCATGTAAGGTGTAGCAGTAGGGCCTCCAAAAAATGGCTCGGGGATCCATGATGTTCTTAAGTCAGCCACCTCGTTGGGCAATTTGCCTGTTGTGGCGTTGTATTTGTTTGTTTGTATAGCAATTTACCGCCATTAACGAGTTGGGTTGGATATGAAGGCACCACCTATCGGTGGTCGCCTCAAGCTCGATAGAGAAAATATCTTGTTATCTATATTCCTCTCCCAGTTCAAACCTGGGACCTGATGGCAACCTGAGCTGACGGCAATATAATGTATATTTTCTAAATATTGACATTAAAGTAAGCTAACTTTTGAATGACCTGGTGGTTTCAGTGTTTTTCAAGAAAGTTATACAATGAGCATTTGGTATTGTACGAATACTTAGAAATTCACAGAAAATTGTTGAAGAAATTAGCTAAATTACTATACTAAATTTTCATTTGATAACTTTCTCGAAAAGCACTGAAACAACCAGGTCTTTTAAAAGTCAGCTTACTTTATATATAAAGTCAACAGTTTGGAAACATATATTTCATGGAATCTTTTACGTACGGTTATGAAATGAGCCCAGACGTAAATGATGTGTGATTTTATTTTTTCCATTTGCATCTAGAAGTGGAATAATCAGTGAACTTTTGTGAGTGTTCCTTATCACCGAGCGAGGAATAATTCGCTTGTATAGTACATAATATCTTGTTTTTTCATCTATGCGTGGTGATGCAGGCCATTCCATACAAACTACAAGTGAATTTAGAAGGAACAAAAAGGGGACTCAGCTAAATAATTTGTAGTTGTACCCCAGTTTTAGTTGTGTTCATAATGACCTGCCTCTCCATTCGTTAGTAAAAGCAATGTATATCTGAACTAATGATCCACATGTCGGTTCTCATTGTTTATCGAATTAGAGCTCCTAGAAATACCCTCAATTCAGAAAAAAAAAATTAAAATACGCTATGGATGCAAAATTTAATGTAAAACAAGATAAGAAGAAATTACCGTAACGCCAATTAAACATGTTAAAAACAATTTTATTAATATGTTTGCCATTGATTATTTGACCAGTGAGGAAGTAACTTATGGCTTTTATACGGCGCTCAAAATAAATGCTGGGTGAAATATGGCCTGCTCAATTAGTTGAAATGCTTGTACGCCTATGGTTTAAATGGAACTAATTCTACGTTATATCAGACGTTGCCTCGTAAGTTTTCATTCTCCATGAAGTATCTTTTTTTTTAAGTAGAGCCCAGATTATATGCGCTTAAAAAGTGGCAAAATATGCACTTAATACTATGAAATATGCACAGAAAAATGCTTAATATGATTAAGAATGTTGAAATATGTGCTAAAAAATAAGATGAATCACAATTCAAAATTGCGCAAATATGTCATGAAATCAAAAATGTGTGAGAAATGAAAACAAACCATCTAAAACAATGCCGAAATATGGCACAAAAAAGAGAAAATATGCGCAAAAATGAAAACAAATTGCATTTGAAAGTTGTAAAAAAAAACCATAAACGTTGTGAAAATAAAATATAAGTACTTCTAATACAAAAATATTTACAATACTGAGTAGAACTTTAGAGAAAAGACAAATATGTAGTAAAACAAAAAAAAGCGAAATTAATGAAGAACACGTGTATTTAGACCTGCAAAAATATGCATTTAAAAATGTATGAAAATATGCATTAAAATGAACAATACTCAATGCAAAATATTTTCTTGAAAAAAAAATTAGAGAAATATTAAATTTGAAGATTAGAAAAACATAAGAATAATCTTGCAAACATTAATACAATGCCACAAATATAAAAAAATGCTGAAGAAAATGCACTTACTCTAAAATTTTTGGGGATTTTATGCACTAAGTACAATACGTATGTGATTGTGTGCATTGACACATAATCCGGGCTCCAGTAATAAGTAATACCCCTCCGCAGCCACATAATGTCTTAAAATGTCTCGCCACAGAGAGCAATAGGCCTACAACGGTGAAATTATTCAATAATTACACTTTACTCATAGTTAAAAAAAGTGATGGCAGATGCCAGCACTGCACATAACAATCATAACACAGTAACAAACTTCACATTAGGGTCACAACACGTACACACACATTCCAACATGTACCAATTGGTTAAGAATCCCGCAGAGGACGAGGTACATGTGCGGCTAAGTAGTAGTAATTCCCGACATAAACATACAAAACGGGGTAAAGATAAAACATGAAGGGGAAGAAACACTCATACTACATATAAATAAACTGATAATTTTGAAGAAATCTGTAATTTTTAACCCCCTGAGCATTAATTCACAATTTTAATCTTTCATTCATATCTTAAATTAATAGCCAAGGTCTCAAAAATGGTATGAAAGTATAGAAGATAAACTAAGATTGACATTGCAAGAGACTCATAAATAAAAAACAGTACTAAATACAAAATAAAATTTAAAACAAAAAAAATCTAAATTCATGAAAACTCCATATTTAAAACGAAATACAAAACAAAAACCGCAGAAAAATACTTTTTTCACTTTTATAACTTCAATTTTACTTTATTCAGTGGATAAACAGTAGGATGAAACAAATGCAAGAAAAGTAGAAACTTTGGCTTCCTGTTCCTGAAAAATCCTGGAATCAAGAGAGCAAAATAAATATATATACACACTCTCATAGTACAAAAATAAAATCAGCACAAAAAATAACCGCAAAAAAAAAAAACATTCAGAAAAAGACAGGGAAAAAAAACCAAGTTTTTAAGGAAAAACCAAGAAAAAAAAAAAATCATGAACTTAATGTGCGTATGTGTCAGAATGAGGAAAGAAAAACGAAAAAAAGAAGCTTTTTCTTTCAGCATTCGAAATGTCATTGGTTCCTTATGGTACCTCAAAGCAGCTGCTTTTTGCAAGAAAAACGCAAAAAACAAATCCAAAAAAAAACCCCAAAAAAAGTATAACGTGGCTTCACTCCGACATTTTGATTGGCATTTTAACTTCAGGAGCTCTTGCTCCGGAATGAATAATACATAAGTTGTAAGTTGCTTGTTGTAGGGTTGGTGGCCTGGAGGCAGCATTTTTTTTTCTTTCCTTTTTTTCTTTACCATTTGCATAGCCACTCAAATTCACTGAAGAATTTCACAAAAAAAAAGGAAGATAAATAAATAAATAAAAAAAAATATAAAATTCCTCGAACTTAATATCGTGGAAACGTTGAACACGACGGAGAATGAATGCATGAAGAGGACTCGCACGAAATTAAATTTTCTTGAGAAATATACCGAAATCTTTTTTTTTTTGCCAATGTATTACAACTACCATCTTCATATATGTTCTGATTCAAGTCAAAGATATATATTGTGGCATTTTGCTCATTTTTTTCATAAATATTCATGGAAATGTGAAGAAAAAAAAAAAACGAAATGAAATAAATGAATTGAGTAGAGAAGCTTCCTAATATGTTGAAAGCATTTTCATTTACGTTGCGAACGTGTTGACACCTTTTTTAGAGGGAAATAATATATTCTTTTAAAGTATGGAGTCGCTTTGGTGGGATTTTTAAAAAATAATAATAATAATATACAAAAGGAGAAAGAATGCATTAGAAGGAATATATATAAAATAAAAAGAAAATATTGTAAAATAAAAATAGAATGAATCATAGAGTACTTTTTCATTTTTAAATACAGTAAATAATAATTTTAAACTTTTTATATTCCATACTAAAATTTATTAATCAAGTTTGATTAACAAAGATAAAATTATTTCATTTTTAACAAAAAAGAAAAAATTGAAAATTTTAGTAAAAATGTATCAATTTTTTCTGTCATGAACTGAAAATTTTAAGACATTTTGGAAATTTTTTATATTCATTTAAAATTGAAAAAAAGCAATTTATTGTACATTTAATCAAATCGTTATATATTTGAATAATTTTAATGAAAATTGAACTTTTTTGCTTCTTTTAATTTCCAGACAAAAATCAACAGCAAAACTTATTATTATTCGGCTATAAAAAGAATTTATTTGGATGGTGGAAAATTTCGGTGTTTTTAATGTGAATTTTTTTTTCATATTGATTATGTTAATTTTTTAGTTTATTGAAAAGGTAAACACAGGAGAGTATTCATTTTTACTGAATTCACACACACATCCGAAAGATGGCATGGAAGTTCTTTTTAATGGTGTTTTACATCTACCGCCCCGTAATTCGGGGCAACTTTGCACCAATCCAATAAAAAAAAAAATTCAATGTGGCCTATGGGCTATATTCAAATGAAAATTTTCAAATAGTTTTGATTTTGCCAGACACAGACAGGAGACCTTATAGTTTAACTCCTTTTTGGTGTTGGTGATTTATTTCCATTTCGGTTATCGTCTGCTCAACATACCTGGGTTCCTTAATTTCATCTGGAATTTTTGTTAAGAAAAAGTTGAATTTTTCGTAAAAATACGAGTTAATTAGAAAGTAAATGTTTATTTGTTTGTATAAAGTAATTTTCGATTAAATCATCTCCATGAAGTCATAATTAACTGATTATTTATCATTATATTACCGATAGTAATTTGATTTTCTACGTTTTGAGCAAAACTGTTGCTACTTTGTATCAGTAAAAATATTCATGTAAAGGAACCCCAAAGTAATTTTTTTATTTCATTTTAAGCTTAATTCGGCTCGCGCAATATTGGTTATTATAGTAATAACCGATTTTATATATCTTTATTTTTTCGATAAAATAATACTAAATTTCATGTATATGAGTTGCCTTTTTTCACATGCCAAATGAGATGAGTTGCACTGTTGCCCTTTTCAGAATTCTGCTCATTTTTACAATTTGATAATTTTTGTCGTACCACGGCCATTGTCTGCACACGAGGGCTAATTAGACAGGGCTCTGCAATTTATTGCCAATTCAAAACGGCAGTGTTGAACATTTTGCTTTTTTTAATACTCCTCAGAGCGTCATTTTCTCCATTCAAGACCAAAAAAAAATACATTTCCTGTCAGTTTCTCGTTATAATATGCGGTAGCACAATAAATTTTAAGTGGGTCTCCGACCGAGCTCCAAAATATTGTCTTGCTCAGAAGTAACCAATATGTAAGGTGGTGCAAAATGACCCGCTTTTATGGACATTATGCCTTAGAATATATCAACATCGTTTTCAAAAATAATTTCACATATTTGCTACGCTTAGCACGAATTTATTCTAATAAAATATCAGAAACGATGCAAAGTAGCCCCATGTTACGGTATCTTTGCTTTATTGGCCATAGACTTGGATGAATATGTTTACTTTTCCATGGAGCAGCACTTTTAGAAAACCGTTATCGTTAGAGAAATAGGCAATAGCAAATGAAACAGAATACAAAAAATAAAGGAAGGGGAGCCTGTGAAGGCTTGTTACGTCCTTTTAAGGACCTCGGAGTGAGATATCGTGTGAGATTCCAGATGGTTGCCGTGAGGTAACTAGAGACAAGAAGACTCGAATCACGTCTTCAAGTAACGACAGCTGCTTAGGGAAAAATAGTAATTACCGCCGCCATTTTCCAAGACGTGCCACTATCAAAAGCTAGAGCTCGATTCCGAAGATCGAAAAGGTCGATCTGGGAATCATGTTCCCCAAGAAAGAGCTGTTGGCCCTTCGTAAAAGCAGCAACAACAAGAATAACTTTTTGCATCGTGCCTCTTCGATAAGGGCAAATGTTCTCTTTCGGTCGAAGTCACCTGATGGGAATCGAAATGGTCAGCACAAACGAAATTAGTCAAGCCATCTTGTCGCCATGAATGTCACGAATATGTACGCGAATGTGCCGCTGTATTTCATTTCCTCTACCGTGATATTGTTGTCGGTATTTCTTACTTATTACTTTTTGGGCAGGTATTTAATTGCGATCTATGTTAACGTACAATTAAATATTGCGAATATTACAAAAAAATAGAAATACGTCTATCACCAGTGTTAGTATTGTTCGCATATACATTGAAAAATCCATATCTTGTATTTTAATGATGTGTCCTGAATTTTATAAAATATATAAAGTAAAAGTTCTATTCCATGTAACGAGTATGACTTATAACTTGTCTCGCTACTACAAGTGATTTGCGAATGATTTTTAAGAAGCTATTGTTAAACATAAGAAAAATAGTCGTTTATGGTTAATTTCCAACGGGATGGATAGGATGGACCATTAATTATTAACCCTATCGACGGCTCAGGGTCGAACACAAAACCTCTTCAAAAAAAGCTACTTATTTTCACGAAATCTTTTCAAAATGACCACAGGGTCACGTGATTCTAGAATGCTTTCCCCCCAATATGTGACAATGGGTAATTGGCATGCATGATAAGCCGTCGAGAGGGGGCTGAACCGAAGTGACAGGCTGGTAACGCCCGGTGATTGACCCTTTCTTCCCAGAAATGTACTTTCTCCTTTCATTCTCCAAAGTTTTTCTATTTTCCGAACTAAATAAAAAACACATAAAGGCGGGATATACGCAAAATTTTGAACGAAATTATTGTAGCGTGTTTATAGATGCTCAGCATTCTATGGTAAATAACTCTATCAATATAGATTAGATTTAACAGGCAATAAAATTTACATGCTTTCGCTTGTGAAATATTGATATGATTAACTTAGTAACGGAATGTCAGAACGTACTAAGAAGAAATTACTAACCCATCCACTAGGTATTTAAAAATGTCCCAATATGTTCAAGTTGAACACTCTAAGTATTCTGAATCTCGAGAAGCATTCTATATATATGCCCCTTAATATTTTAATTGTATTTTTTAAATTTGCAAGTGTTGCAGTATGTTCTCGCGATTTTGAGGTTCACCTAAAATGTAAATTTTTTTTGAAAATCGCAAAGCTTTTTCGTAAATAATGTGCGTTGATTAAATCAGTGTTGTTGGAATTACTACTATTCGAGGCAAGGCATTGTAACCAAAATGTTGTAACACCAAATCTATTCGAGCAAAACTACAGCTACTTCCCAACCTTGGAACATCATTAAATAATTAATTTATCAAAACTTTCGGGTATAAAACTGCTTCTCAATGCTTTACTCACATTCTTTTTGAATATTCATTTATTTTTTTCATGATATCTTATGATCGTGGAGTTAATTTCAATAATGAGCGTAGGTTTAGTGAGATTGAATACGCATATTAGATATACAGTCATTTGCATCGGATTATAATGAAAGAATTCTCTCTGAAATATATAAATTTGGTGCATTAAATCATGTTACAAAAAAAAAAAAAAAATACATGAAAACAAGTAACATACTGAGAAAATGTTTAAATACGCAAATACTAGAAGTAAATAAAGTCTCTGGAATTCAAAACGGGAAAGAAAGTTGTAACTAGAGCCCGGATTAGACGCTAAAACATGCATTAAAAATAAAGTTTAATCTGCATTTTTAAAAATGTCGAAATATACCATGAAATAAAAACATCCGATCTTTTTCAAAAAATTAGAACACCCTAGAAATTTAAGAGAGCAGTTCATAAAGAGCTCAAGTTGGAAAGCTCAAATTAAGGGTATGGTTGTAATTTACATTTTCATCTTTCCACCTATGTGACTTGCTGCAGCAATTAAGTAATAGCTTAGAAAGAGTCAAAATCACGATAGAAAATGCAATTTCTTTCTCCATAGCATACGTCTTCAACTTCTGGAATCAAAAGGTAGAGAGCCTAACGTTCACACCTCTATCTGGAAATGTCTTCTAATCCATTGGCCTCTATTTTTTGTTTCCTCTGAAGACTTCGTTTGAAGATGAAAAACGCAGATAGTATCAAGAATTCGCCAATGTGTATCAAACCTCATCGATATTTCGATGGTTTCGTGATATCTGATGATTGTACCTGATACTAGTCTTATCAAGAGATTGCGGACTCGAGCTAAAATAAATAAATTAATAAAAACTGATCAATTGCAAACCGCTATCGGGGAGCCGATAGCGAAGATGGAATTTATAGCTGAGGCCCGATTCGGGTCTGTGCCGTGCCGGACACTCATAAATTGAATGTCTTGATGCATAAAATCCATGACCAAGACCAAAGATGGCCACAGCACAATGTATTCGTACGATATCAGCACGCGTCCCCCCCCCCCCCACAGTCCTAGCAAATACATTCGTAATTTTCTGCGTTTTTCAGAAATTTCCCGTTTTTCTACCCGTATTGCGAACATTGAATGCTTGTAGGTTTGCATACATAACGAGGAAAGACATGAAACTCTTATTCGATCAAGTTGATGTAAATTTGCATGAAAAAATTCATGTAATACAGTAATAGGTTTTAAGACAAATGTTCTAATTTTCTCAAACAGCATTCGGAGTGTTCCAATTTTTTGAAACAAAGAGGAAAAAATTAATTTGGTATTTTACGACGCGTTTAATCTACTTTATGCAAATTTTTTGACACCGATATGCTCAAGATATGAATGCTCATATGATATGATCATGGTAGAAAAGGAAAATGCAAATTAAACTGTACTGCTACAACCTTGAACTGCGCTTTCCAACTTGAATATTTCATGAACTGCTCTCGTAAATTTCTGGGTGTTCTAATTTTTTTGGAAAGGATGTATATATGCGAAAAATTGAAACCATCGTTGAATATTCCCGAATTATGGCATCAAAAATGAAAAAAAAATGCACGCAAAATTGAAAAAAAAGTTATATATGCATTTGAAAGAGATAAAAAATGAATTGGAATGTTCCAACAAATCAAAAAAAGAAGCAAAAATACTCATATTATAATGCCGAAATATGCATAAAATATAAAAATATGTGCCTTAAAAATGCGTTAATATGCCTGCCCTAAAGGCTCAGAATATGTAGGGGGGGGGGAGTATTGAAAAATATACGTATAATTAAAATATATATATATATTTATTTATTTATATATATATGTATTTAAAGTGGGGAAATTTCCCTGAGAGGAAATACACCCAGGAAAAAAAGAAAAATCGTCCATTTCGGAATTCAGAAATAAGTCAGAAATGAAAAATATGCTAAAAAAAAGAAAACGCATTTATAGTGCAAAAATATGCATTTAAAAATTTCCAGAAATATGCCTCAAAATGAACAATAGTCAATGTTGGAATACTTTATTTAAAAAAAAATTGAGTTATCTGATTATATCGAGCGAAAAACTGAATGAGGGGAAGTCATTTTACTCGAGAATCGAGTAATAGTTTGGTATTTTTTATTTTTGTGAAAAATGGCATGGAATCCAAGGGAATGACTGAATTCGAATTCAAAAAGTAGCAGATCACATGGGCGGAGATACGGGGAGGTGGCATGAGGTGCACTGCGCCCCCCCCCCCTTCCCCACCAACGTCAAAGGTTAAGTCGACTAGTCTAATGTATATGTGTATAGATATCATCATCACCTTGCTCCCACAGCAATACTGGCCGTGCCCCCCAGACTTCCAAGTTTATCACCGCCTAAGGCGGATAATCTTATCACAAGAGAGATTTCTGCACCTTTTCCAGGAAGTTTACATTCCTCAACTTTTTTTGGGGATCGCGAATCTTTACAAAGAAAACTATTAGTAACATCACAATAAAGGAGAAAAAACAGGACATTCCATCTTTGCATCAACCATTTTGACAAAAAAAAAAGGGTTTGCCAACTTGCCTCGGCGTTTATTTGATACAATACAGGTTCCTTTTCTGAGAAAATGCGTTCACTAGTTCTCTCTCTCTCTCTCTCTCTCTCTTTCATTTTCGATTTATTTTTGTTGCACCATGGTCATTTTGGGCACACTTATCTGTTGTACCTACTGTGGGTACTAGAAGAATAGCCAGTTTTAAGAAGTCCGATAAAACAGCTGTTGTATTGGCACACAATAGACAATTGAAAGTGCAACAGAGATGTGATTTTTTTTAACTCAAGCACCTGTTATTTTGCTGTATTTACAAGTCTGGATTTACTGGTTCGCAAGTAAAATGACATGCATTCTGTATAAGAATATCTTAATACTAGGGGGGGCTCTGCCCCCCCCCCCCCTGCCGCTTTTGGCGGCCCATCCCCCCTTCCCTTCTCTTCACAACATATTTTGTTTATCTAGTCCCACTTCATCAGAGTGCTATAGAAAGGGACACGTGAAAGCACCAGCTTACTGAAGAAGCGAATTTTACAATAATAAAGCAACAAAAAAACAAATGTGATTCATCAAGTAACCCCACAAAACTTCTCCACGAGGGTCCCCAGACTCCAATTCGCTGAATTTTAGTGAGGGACCCAGACTGGATTCATCTCGGGCTTCTGCTGTTGCAAAATTCCACGGAAAAAAATGATATTCATCCATGGCCCGCCAAAATTAATCCTGTCAATTTCCATATGGGGCCCCCGACCTGGAAGCTTGTCGGTCATCCCCCGCTGCGAGTGCTATGAAATATTTTCATTTGTATTCATTTTACCAACGAATAAAACCCATAGCCCCCAACAAAATACGTTTACAAAATACATTTATTTCGGACTTCAGCTGTTGCAAGTTCCACAATGTTAAACAAAAGACAACAATGAGATTAATCCAGGGCCCCCAAAATGAAACCTATCAATTTCCACATCGGTCCCCGACAGGCTCGTCATTGGGGGGGGGGGGTTATATATATATACACATACATTGAGTACATGTTCTTTGCCCCCCCCCCCCCCCCCGGAAAAAGCTAAATGACGGCCCTGGTCCCCGACCTCGAAGCTTTACCGACTTCCACAGCTGCGAGTGCCACGAAAATTTTTCATTTGTATTCATTTTACCAACGAATAAAACCCATCGCCCCCAACAAAATACGCCGGACCCAGAAAAGAATAAGATTCATCCAGGGCCCCCAAAATGAAACGGGGTCCCCGACTTGGAAGCTTATCGGGTATACCCCTGTGAGGGCCATGGCAAATTTTCATTTGTATTCATTTTACCAACGAATAAAATCCAGCGCCCCACGCAATCACTCTGGACCGAATTCGCAGATTTTTATGAGGTGGGGGAGGGGGGGGCTGGACTGGAAATATCTTGGGCTTCCGCTATCGGAAATTTTTCAGTTTTAAAGCAGCAAGAAAACAATGAGGTCCATCGAGGGCCTCTGGAAATTAAGCTTTTTAACTTCCCCATGAAGATATATGTGCAATGCCACCCCCAGGTACCAAGATCCCGTGTGTTGGGAGCACCGGTGATTTATGTATATTATACAATGTCGGCATGACCCCCACAAGGGCAGGGCTGACAGGGGCTGGAACGATTCTTATCACTTTTTGATTTTTCACACTATAAATTAACCACAGAGCGGCCCGTGAAAAAGCTGGTTTGGGGCCCGCTATCTCTCCCATCCTAGGGGCCCCTACTGTAGGAAGTAGGAGCCTCTCGGTACTTACACATAACTTAGTCCCGATGGGGGACATGAAAGAGTTGGTCCCAATATGCAAGAGTTAAATGAAAACTTGAACCAAAATTGTAACCGTAAATGCATACGGAGCACCGGTTGAGAACCGCTGCCCTAACCAAGCTACTAACGAGTGAATTAGCTCAAATATAATTAGTAATAACTGGAGAAAGAACTAATAACTAGTTCTCAGTTCACAAGCTGTAGCTTTCTGCGTGGATGATGAATGAATTATTGGATTTGGAATAAACCTCAGAACAGTGGTTAAATTTCATAGGTTTGAATATATATTCAAACGAATATTCAGATACGAATAATAAATATTTTTGTCAAATAAATTAACAATCTCTAATTTACTGGTAAAAACTTTCCTTTTCTTTCTTTCTTTTTTTCAACTACAACGTGGGTATTTGCGCCCTTTTCAAACCAAGTAATCCTTCTTTTCTCAATAAGCTATTCTTCTTTTCAAACATTGATGAGTTTGGGGAGGAGAGGACTGTATTGTTGCAGGAAGGGGCAGTTTGACGACACTGTGTACCTGTCACTTACCGTACAATGAGACGGGGGAAGGAACTGGTTCTTGGCGAACGCATTTATGAGTTCGAGCCGAAATGACGGTAGTTGTCTTCGGACTCATATATGAGTTCAGGCCGAAATGACGGTAGTTGTCTTCGAACTCATATATGAGTCTTCACCGTTTAGAAGGTTAATATACCGCTTCTAAAAGGGGACACCAGTATCGATTGGTAAGGGACAATTCTGGGTTGTAGTGTCACAGGGGGTTTTTCTCTAATAAAGTTGTTAATAAATGGAATAGGTTATCCCGGGGGCAGTGAAGTCGAACACAAATGACACGTTCAAAAAGTACGATAAGAATGTTGTGGTAGATCGAGAAACTATCCATACTTAGAATAAGATAACCATAAATATATTTTATAAGCATTGTATTATATTTTATCATGTATATATAGTTTTTAGTTTTTATGATAGCAATTTTAATTGGGCTACGGCATTTTAGGAATATATGACATCCATATTTGTTATGGACATATTTATCTCAGCTAGCTCATTGGGCATTTTGTCTGTTGTGGCCTTGCATTTGTATTTGTATAATCAGTTGAAAATCAGGAAGTATCGCTGTATTGTAAAAAAAGTTCTCGTAAACCTTCATTTTTCTTTCTTTTGTTCAAGAACCATGTCGAAGATGGATTGCTATCAATTATCATCGCACGTGCTCCTTGTAAACATTGCTCTTAGGTACTTTTGACAAATTATCAAAAAGTCACGATTGCATACATGCCCGTCATTTAGGGGGCTTTTGAAAATACACTAAAGATGGTATATATATATATACACATATTGAGTACATGTTTTTTGACCCCCAGAAATTGTGGAAATGAAGATTTACAAGCAAGACAATTCATCACTGCCCCCCTCCCCCACTGGGACTCGAACCCCGCTCTCTCGCTTGCCGGACGAGTGCTCTACCATCTGAGCTATGGAATATTTCAACCTTGGAGCGTATATATATGTTGAAAGGCTCCGCACGGAGCTGCTTCCATAGCTTAGATGGAAAAGCACTCGTCCGGCAAGCGAGCAGGATTCGAGTCCCCGTGGGGCACTGTTGAATTTTTATTCCTTGTAATCTTCATCTCCACAAATGACCAGTCTTTCAATAAATCTTGTAAGTCAAGATTGGTATATATAAAACATCTTTTCATCCGTTTTCCTATTCTTAGGCTTTACCAATAGGATACGCGACTTCGGAATTTGTTACTTCCAGTGACTAATAGAATATCCCATTTTTCACTAGCATTTTTCTTTTACGATATTTTTCCTTTTTATTCCTTTTAATGTACCTTTTGTACCATTTCCCTTTTTGTACATTATTATTTTTTTTCTAAAATCACATTGAAGTGACTGCATACTTAAAAATATATATATTATTTCTCTTAAAAAAGTTGTGAACATGTTCGCAAAATTGAGGAAAATACTTTCAACATATTAGAAAGCTTCTTTACTCAATTCATTTGTCCCACTCCATTTTTTCTTCACCTTTTCATGGTTATTTGTGAAAAAAATTAGTAGAAGCCATAATGTATATCTTTGACTTGAATCAGAACATACGTATAGATGGTAGTTGTAATAAATTAGTAAAAAAGATCGTTATATTTCTCAAGACCATTTTATTTCGACTTATCTGTAACTTCCAGAGCTTATTTTAACAGAACTTTTAGTTCACATCCATTTCTAAACGACTGGCGAAACATTCTTATAAAAACCATCCGATTAGTGGAAATTTTTGATTTTTCGGTCTGCTCAATCCTTTTGAGAATATTAAATTCTATGCATAAACGTTTTCACAAGACTGAGGTGCTGAGACCCAAATAATCAATTTCATGATTGAAGACTCCTGTTCATTCGCTAATATCAGAACGAGATTATCTAAGAGCTTATTATAATGCGCACAAAGGAGGGGAATTTTCTAAAATTCATTTCACAGAAAAGCAAAAAAGTTGAAAAGTTATACGACAACATTGTTATAAAGATAACTTTTCTCGCCATTTTGAGTTGTTTTTATAACGGTTATGAACAGTAAATAAATCAAATGTATGCCACTATTTAAATTAGTTTGAAATTCAAACAAAGTATAGTTATTTTAAATAAGTGGACTGCAATGTTTTTCGTTTGAATAGCTTACTGTGCATTTCAAGGCATGTGGTTACATGTTTTCTCATATTTCTCGCTAAATGATGAAGCATTCTAGTGACTATCATCTGAATGGACACGGTGACGTTTACGTTTAGGTTTCGCTGTATCCAGTAGTCACGCTCAACCTTTTTTTAAGTAGAGTACCCTCACATTATTTCAGTAGGCTTCCGAATTTTTAAGTTGTGTTGAAAAACAGCCGAACAAGCCTTGAAATGGCATAACAGACGCCTATTTTTGCAGGATGTGGAGGTGACTTGACAAAAAAATGTGGAGTTTTAGAATTCCATGCATGAGTAATATTGACTACGCTTATCCACTAGGACAGTGGTTATCCACTTTTTTTAGCCCATGGCCCCTTCGAACCATATTTTATTCTCGTGGCTCCCTCGTCTTACTTAGCCCCCCCCCCCCCCCCTATAAAGCAACGGGACCCTTTGTATACACTGAATTGAATTTAGTCAAAACTAAATTTAAAATCAAAAAACTTTACTCAACAAAACGTTTAATAAATAAGATCGATCTCTGTAACCTCGGGTCAGGCACTTATCCAACGGGAGGGAGGAAGTGAGATTGCCATCTCTCTCAACAGACGAATTATTTCTGTGTGAACTGATGGATGTCCAACGAGCCTACACAACAAATCGCCCCTCCAGACACATTACTATGAGTCCCCACCTACCGTAGGATAGATTTCAGCAAGCTTCCTGCTTTTAGGGTTCTATGCATGGCTGTCTCACCATCATGGGTCCTCGGGCAAAGTGATGTTCTGAGGCCATACATTTAGCTGGAAGTAACCGCAACAGCTTACATTTTATATACACTCAAAACTCTTAGCACCAGATATCACAGATATCATGAAGGACCCTATATGGACATGAAGACTCCAAGCAATGCCCACATAGGTTTAGAGGGTCCCTGCTCTATGGAAAGCTCTATTGGATTCCGAAAGTATAGTCAAATTTTTAACCCTAACATATTTCACTTGAAAAATGTATTTTTCACCACTTGCCGTGGCTCCACCTTTCATCTGATTTTCTCTCGTAGCCCCCTTGGAATATCTCAGGACTGCAGGGGAGCCGTATGGACCGAGGTTTAGAATCACTGCACTACGAGATAAAACTATACTGCTTCTGTTAAAAATTCATGAATTACAATTCATATTAATTGACGATCACGATCTTCAATATTGAAAAGAAAAACAATATAAAATTCAGTTGGTATTCTTCATTGTGTGATGGAATTTCCGAATCGAAAGCATTTTATTATTGACTTCATTAATAATTCAAAAGTGATTCTTAGTTAAATTTACGAAAATGTATCGAATATAGAGCATGGAAAATGACCGAAGTAGACAGTACATTGACCTCCCACGAGAAGAAGGTGGGCTGGAAGGCAGACCCTGGTGATCGATCTTTAAGTTTTAATTTAACCAGAAACTGCGCTGAAGATGTCCATCGCAGTTCCTGGATGAAACATCAGCTATAAAACAGTTTGGAATACGACATAACTGCCCGAAAAGTATGAAAAAAAATTCACTTTTTCCACAATAGAATTAATATAAAAATGATGTAAGAAGTCCTGGGGCTTTCAGCCTGACTGTAGAAATTATATATCCGGAAAATACTACTACTACTAAACCGTACATGCACCTCTCCAGAATTTCTTACGAGTGCACGGGGAAGCGTGTTTGTGTGTATGCATATGCGTGGCGCTAACGTATTTATGTTAACGAAGTTATGCTTGTTGCGTGTTCCTTTTGGTGCTGCTATTTGTTTTCCATATTTTAAAATTGAGATGGTAAATGCTTCGATTTTCATGTTATGTAACTATCGTGTTCAAGTTCTGACTGCTTTCTGCGGAGAGAATTTTTCAAATGAACGACCTGTGCTCAAATAAGCACCTCAAAGTTGATAAACCACAGAAAACCAACTTCAGACGGCCACCACTGTGCTGCCACCGGGATTCGAACCTGGATTCTTACGATGAGATTCTAGTGCGATATCATTCATTCAAACCAACCAACCAAGCATAACTTCGGTGTATCACCATAGGCAATATACTACCAATTGTGTTGTGCCGGCACTGTGAGTGTGTCAGCTGGAATCCCCTGGGTCCCCGATATCTCCAGGAACCGGAAACTTGTGCAAAAACGTTTATATGCAGAATATTCAAATACGCAGCTGCCTCAGGACATTTGGCCACTCGTGGCTCAGCCTTGAAAGTTCAGCCGCCTCGGGAGCAGTTGCCTAGTTGGCAAGGTTTTCAGTGCTCTGCCTCGCGACAGTTGGCAATACGGTGCATCTCTTGCTTCTACCTCGAGTAAGGTTCTAAAAGGGTAGTCAATGGGTCTTTGAGTGGCGAGCTCTCATGTGAGCCCAAGTGCTTTAATGTGCCCTTGCTGCCATGCCATTGTTGCCGGCCGGCGCCGAGGCCAGTCAATGTGTCTTTGGGTGCCCACATTTCTCTTTTGAGTTCTTGCGAGCCGATGATTGTTAGATATGACGACCAAAGTGCCTTCGGTTTCGTCCTCGGAAGGGCCACATGTGGACTCTTCTTGGCTCGTCCCGTCATTCTTTTGATATCCTGAAGGAATAACATAAAATCTGATGCCAACTGATTCTCGAGTTTCTCATGCAGCACGATTCTCAAAATCTAGGCACAAAAAGTAGCAAGTAATTTCTATAGTATTTCTTCATGCATTTTTATACGCAACATTCTTAAAGCTCAAAGCAACGCACGAGTGATATTCATACTAAAAAAATGATGAGAAAAATTTATTTCTTTTTCCTTATGCGTGAATAATACAATGTATGACTCGGAAATGTAGAATCTGGACTAACAATGAGTTTCAAAACATGCATCGTGTCTAAAAACACTTTTTACACACGTGCCGAGTATCTAATAAATATTTCCATGTGATTACATGCTCGAACATCACTCGCGTGCTGTGCACGCAAAGTATGCTTCTGTTTTTACTTTTTTTGAGAGCACGGAAGAAGTCCGTTCTCGCAGTAAACAGGAATGCAAAAAAGCCGAGGAGAAAAGACATCTTTGGCCATTTTCTAGAATTGTAACGATGAAAAGAATTTTTTCTTGTCTTCAAGAATTACTTACGTTTACTTTTCATGTTTTGAAAGGATTCTTAGTGTTATGAAAATAAATTTCTACCCTTTTCCAAAACATCTTCTACGAGAGAACTCATTTTTTTTTCTCATATCTCCTAGCAAAGAAAATCGTACTACACACGGTGGGTATGAAATAAAATGTCTTGTTCAGGAAATTTTGCAGCTGTATCAATACAATAATTTGTGCACATGCTGTTTAAAGAATGAACCCCAAGGTTCCGCTGAAAAAAAAGCTACGAATTTGCCCGGAAGAGGTCGCTTTAGTATGTCGTGATAGAGAGCAGCATGTCGCTTTAGGATTGATGACCACATTTACTGCAAGGCCCTTACTTTTCAGAACAAATCAATTTTGATGTTCTTCAGACATGTTTTGTAATTGCTGTTATAGGTCGTTATATGCTCCAGGACTTGAAGAGAATGTTACCTCATCCGTATCATGCTTGTCATTCAGAACTGTGCCATATCGACTACAGTCTTTATATCTCATTAAAAATCATCTCATTTCCGTGTTCCTCACTTTTTTTCACTGGCTAACAGATTTTGCAGACTTAAATCCCCTTTACTTTTGGTTGACGGCGTACAGCAATAAGGTTACGTGAGCGCTTCATAATAATAAAACAATAACATTATTGTTTTTACATTAGTTCATACTGAATATAACTGGATATCATTCTGTAAAAGAGTCCATAGTTTTCATGTTAATAGTTCATCGAATCCATGGCCTTCATCTGATAAGCACAATAATAAAATGATTGGAAATGTTTTTTTAATTGGGAAAAAATTCATTTCGGAAAGAGTTAAGGTCGAAGTGTTTGAATGCGGTTTGCGAAAAAGTTATTCCCACGAAGAAAAACATTTTCGGTACGGGGAAAAAAAAGTTCAAATTTTTTCGATAGATGACGCTGCATAAAAGAAAATCACTAAAAATGTACAAATCAGAGTCCTGTATAATATAAGGTGTACACGATTAACAGCTTAATTTTCAACAGCTTTCTTAATTTTCTTGTTACAGGCGCTGGCATATTGTTTTCATTGTGATATTGACAATCACAATGCTTTTGCTCAGCCACGAATCGTCGGCTGAAGCTACTCATTTCGGACACAGAAGGGTAGCAGAAAAGTTGTAGTCCAATTACCAGTGACTTGCTATTGTCCAGTGCCTCTATCAAAAAAAAACTTTTATGAATTTTTCAACCTATTAACGAATTCATGGGATACCCTTTGTTTGCCATGCATAATCATTGAGTGAATCTTTTGAATTCAATGGGTACAAGTTTTGAGATCGATCCGGCAGTTGGTACAGCTTCAGAATACTTTAAGCGTGCTAACCTATTTGATGTGCATCGAAATATTCTACACGATCAGTTAGTTACAAATAAAAATATTTATTTTAATTACCTCATATATTAAATCTGATAATTTTAGAGTATCTAAAACACAAAACTAAAAACATTAAGATTTTATTTAATAATCATTTGTATTTTTTTTATAAATTACTAATTTCTAAACTTTAATAAGTATTCTTTTTAATTTAAATTTCCAGCGCATTCCAATTCCACAAACCAAAGAAAGTACATGCATATACCAACAATAGTATTATTTATTCATATTCTGATTGACCATCGGAAGCTACTATTGAATCGGGAAAAAGTATAGGTTATGAAGCCAATAAAAAGAACTTTGGTATTTCTGAATGACCGGAATTATATTAGGCCAGTGAAATACTAACTAAACAATTGTGAAGAGAAATCACGTCCGACAATAACAATAGAAGTCTGTAGAAATTTACTAACATTGCCTTCATTTCCTGAGACGTGTTGAGGAGATTTTCCGACCTTTTCACACTTTTATAAATTTTATTTTCTTCTGAAGTGGAAGTCATTGAGACGCGAACGGGGTACTGACAAAACAACATAAGAAATCTCAAGCATGTATCTTTCTTGATCTCAAGAAATCTCCGTGAAAGAGTAGAATGAAATCATACGTCAATATCATATATAATATTTCTATTGATCATTTCTCGGTGTCACTTACAAAACTGTTGCAGTGAAAATTCTATCGCGTTGGCATAAGGTTTTGCTGCCAGTGTCTGATGGAAAATACGAACATATCTTTTGACAGTTTCTTTTCAACTGGTGAACTCATATTTTTGAAAAATGCGTTATTGATTCGGTTGTTGCAAATGAAATGACCAATTTTGAGTACGACTGATCATCTGAAAATGTCGGTGAAAGGTGAGTTTTCATCGGTTATCCTACCTTTTGCTTCGTATCATATTGACGAACATTGTTGTTCATAATGTTTTTCGATGCCGTAATTTTCAGATTTTTGTAACAATATGTCATATAATATGTGTATATTTTTCCCCTTTTCCCGGAGGGGTGATGCCTAGGGCATCAAGCTTTCAATCTCCGGGGCTAAAGCTTTTTGAGCTGGCTTTTCTGATTTCTCTGGGGCTTGATTGCTGCTGTTGCGACCTCTGCGTGGTGGCTCATCCGGCCTGGATACTGAAAGGCTTTTCCAGCATGACTTCTTAACCGCTTATATCCCCTTTGGGGACAGAGTGGGAGTCATGTTCTGGTTTGGTGGTGGTGCTAATGTTGCCAATTGGGGAATGCCCATTCACCAATGCCGCGAAGTTCCACCCGATATTCTAAACGCATTACTATTTTATCACCCTTCAAAAAACACGTGGAGCGATATCTATTTTCAGTCTGTGGCACTGAGAGTCTCTTTTGATTTGTTCTACGTTCCTTATTTAGTTATATTTTCAATCAATTCAATCTTACACATTGCAATATTGTTCCGATTTTTATTATTAGTACCAACGTGAAAATCACACATTGCGTATTTCATGTAAATGCACTCTCTTTTGTTGCGAAAAATTCTATGAAATATGTAATAGAATTACACATAAACATTTCATTTTGGATTTATATTAACCACTACTTTAATTATTTTTTTTCGTCGCAGAAAATGTTTTTTATTTTCTCATTTGTTTGTTATTTTGTTCATTAATATGCATTTTTGCTCGTTACTATGCATTATGAATTTTCAACGTGTCATCTAGTATAATGCTCGTGATCCCTTGGGCACGGTAGCCCAGGTCGATAAAATACTCGCCTGAAGTACCAAAGGATGTTTAGAGGTGTCGCGAGTTCGATACCCGGTTCATCCTTGTCAGAAAACTTTCCTGACACGAGGTACAACAGAAACGGCGACATGACCACAGAAAAAATTGCTACCGCAGGTAGTCCCCCATCGAGGGGTTAGCGCGCTAACCTCTCGATGAGTATAAAAACAAGCCAACTACAATAAATTGTAGGTCCCGGTCTAATTAGCCCTCGTGTGCAGAAAATGACCGTAGTGCGACAAAAAAGGAACAAAGGATCGTGATCCCTTGGCTGATTTTTCTTAAACTTCAATATTTTGTAAGAAATGAAACTAATAAAATATAAATTGAAAAAAAATAGATGACAATATACGTGCGTCTCCAAAACACACATATTTCTATTTCGCTCATTTAACTCCCATTTAGCTGCAATATTGTTTTTACTGATCGAAATTGCCGTAATTGATGAAATTGGAGTAGGAATCCTGAAATGTATAGACATATGATTTTGCTTTATATTAATCAACTACAAATAGAAAGGCCACAACAGACAAAATGCCCAACGAGGTGGCTGAAAAAAAGATACCTATACAAATATGGATATCGAATAAATATCTAAACTATATCAAAATACAGCAACGCAATATTAGCAATAAAAAACTAATAATTATGACAATATATAACTATACTGCTCAAAAAACTATGGTTGTCTGTCATCTAAATACCTTCTCGATTTATCCCAATATTTTTAACGTACTTCTTTTCAAACGTGTCAATTGTAATAGAATTCGCGACCCCCAGAGGTAAGCTATTCCACTTATTCACATCCCTATTAGAGGGAAAAACTCACTGCGACATCGAAACCTAGAATTTTCCCTTACCAATCGATACTAGTGTCGTCTTGTCGAAGCAGTTGGTTGACAATGTATTAATAACTCATGGTCAATGCACCACATATCCCGTTGAAAATTTCAAACACTTCGATCATATCCTTACGACATCTGTGCTCTTCCAATGTAACCACTTTCAAAAATTCAAGTCTCCATTGCTTAAGCCCCGTGTGTCATCAAAAGCATGCGTGGCTGTTCTCTGCAGCCCCCTGAAACAAGTCAATGTGTCTTAGTAAGTATAGTCTCCAAAACCCGACGATTACTCTAGTCCGAGGCGAAGTAAGCCCCTTGAAAGTGGAAGGATCACTTTAGGAAAACGCGAAAAGATCTTTTTCAGAATGAAACCAAGCATTCTATTCGTTTTTCGGCCACCGCTGAAAAATGTTCAGAAAACCCAAGCCGCTCATCAAAAAGAATGTCCAGATCGGTGATCCTAGTTGCATGCGAAATAATAACACCATTCCACTCGTTAGTGAAACGTGGGTTATTCGAACCAAAATGAGCTACCATGCACTTGTCAACGCTAAAAGACATGCTCCATTCATTTTCCCACTCTGCAATCCTGTTTAGGTTGGTCTGGAGCAACTCCATATCGCTTTGATTCCCGACTACACCCCTTTAGCTGCACGTCATCTGCGAATTTGCTAACAATCCCAGCAATACCCTGATTATGTTCATCGAAAAAAAAAGAAAAAGTATGCAGCCAAGCACACCTTGAGGGACGCCGATTGTGAAGCCTGCCCACTCAGAGAGAATTGCCAGTTCACCATAACCCGTTGTGACCGTTCTCTTAATCACTAGTTTATTTTTTTTTCTCGCATAAATTTGTTTTCTTTTTTCATTTGTTTGTAATTTACTTCATTAATACAGTGAAACTCCTCTAAGACGGCCACTCGGCGTTCCGCAAAAAAAAGTGGCCGTTTGCGGAGGTGACCGGTATGACAGGAAAAGCGCATTTCAGAGAGGCGTGTCAAAATAACGGTTTTCAATGTCACAAAAAATCTGATGCTCAATTTACTTACAATGTCCACAAAACAGATACATATACAGTGAAACCTTGCTAGAACGATACTTGACATAACGATAAATCACTCTACAACGGTATTGTTTTCAAATATTGTGTGGAACACGCAAACAATAGTGTCTGTAATGTAAAACTTCTCTCGAAACAACGATATCTTTTACTATGATAAACCCCTCTATAAAAATATTTGTAGGAGGATTTTGAAAAACCACAAAATATTCAATCTTTTTCCATTTTTTTTTCTATTCTGAAACGGGACCACTTTTTTTCCCCTTTTAGCCAAAATTCTGTATTTTTGTTATTCAGCTATTGTGAGACATTAGAATAGAACTGTCTAATGTCTATCAAAAATTACGATTTTTTCCAATGTGTACAGTATACGTTTCTTAGATTCCTTGAGGAAAACTCGCGAGGAAACAAATTTGAATCTGATTAACTGAAAGAAACTGATAAAGAACTGAAGAAAAAGTTTTTTTTTCCTTCATACATTTGTCTTTACTGTAGGAAGGAGTCCATTGCAAAAGAAGCTCCACATATACATCGATCACACCGTATACTACGGACTGATTACGACATTAAATCGGAAATGTTTGTCCACAATATAGGGTGAAACACCTTTCATCCTCTTACATAGTCTTGCAGCCTGATAACGATAACTCACAGGAAACGGTTAAACGTTAATTAAAATCGGTTAAACCTTAGCTTCAGAATGCGCAAAAAATTATTTCGACAGAAAAAAATTTATAACATTATCATAAGTCCCGATAACTATAAACAATTTTTTTTCCATGTCATGACATTGTTCATTAAAAAGTGATAACAAAACCCCCGAATGATAACGGCATCCGTGATTCTAACAAGTGGCGTCGACTTGACATAGATTCCGAATTACTTTATGAGAATCAGGTATCTATATATATACAGTCAAACCTCGTTAATGAGCCACTCTTGGGAGAGCAAAAATATGACTTAATAAGCGGAGTGACTCGTTAAACGAAGTGAGCCATAGCTGTGCCAATTCCTACCTCAGGAAAATTGGGACTTCCAAAAAGAGACTCGCTAAGCGGAGTGACGTGTTTACTGGGTGACTCACTAACGAGGTTTGACTGTATATACATAGTTTTAGTATCTCACTTAGATTTCAAACATGATAAACTATATATACGCATTTTTTCCACGAATATTCATAGATAACTCTGATTATACATACATCCCCATGGGTAATTAATTAATGAAAATTAATTTCAAGAATTTAAATAATCCTTTTAAAAGAGAAAAAAAGGATTTAACTATGTAATGAATTAATTGCAAAATATGCGGAGTGATTTAATCTTGTAAAATAAATCGCAAATGAATAATTGCACTTGGATGAATTATAAAGACGACGTTTAGATACGATTCCCGCTGAAATTTGTGACTAGCGCACGATATTACCTAGAAAACAATTAGTTTCTCGCATACGTATTAATCGGAATCTTTTGGAACACCGTGGAAATTAATTGTAGCTCCCCCTTTTATTGTATAGTCGAATCTAACGAGATCCGAAAATGTATGCATATCAAACTATATCAGTCATTACTGAAGAACTACTACATCTCATTAAGTACTCAGAGACACAAATTAGAGATTATGAATTCATTGAGAAGCGTTAATGGAGCGATTGTGTATTTCGTAAGGCGGCAATATTACTTCACCGAAATTTCGGAATGGCATTGAAATGATGTTGATGTGAAATGAATATAGAACTAGAGTTATTTGGTAAATTTCATCTCTGTTATCGTAAACGGACTTACGTCATTAACTATTAATTTGACAGCGTGGCTCGCAAGCAACAGGAATTTCTTATATTTTTCAAATAAAGACATTGTCACTTGAAGCTCGTTTCGGCGTTGATGCTTCTAAGCAACAACTAAACATTCAATTTTTACTCGTGAGTTGTTTATGAAGTTTCTATAATGACCAGCAGAATGGCCCCAAAAAAGATACACGTCTCCTAGTTCTTTACAAAGCAAGCAAGAACAAATTTTGACCCTCTCATTTTGGGGGGAAATACCATGTGCTAAGGAAACGTATTGCTGTGATGGATTCGCTCGAAATGGAGATTGCTGGGCAGTACTCAAAACAATGATAGAAAAGTGCTTTCAGGAACAATGAATGACATTTTTATACTATTCGAATCGATGTAAATCATATAAATGCGGTGTGCTCTAAAGTGCAACATCCCATATTTCTTTTAATATTGGCAATGTGTATTTTTTTGCCATGTAATATCATTCAAAGTACCTCATTTGCTTGATATAAATCTTCATAAATTTTACTCTGGAAATTTCAATGCTCGTCTATTAAAGTGTTAATGGATCATTTTCAATGCAACATGAATAATTGAATAACAATTCTAAAAAATATTAAGTTTTATTAAATTTAAGAAAATTATAAAATTTTTCAATACTAGCCGGAAGGATCAACGCACAAACTTTTGATGCGGGAACTGAGCCTGAATCCCAGGGGATTGGCATGATTTTAATAATCACTCTCCTAAGATGAAGTAAATTTAATCTCTCACAATGGGATTTTTGTTTCTGAACTTTTTTTAATGATCAAATGATGATTTTCTTTACTCTTTTTCATCAAAATTTATGTTCTTTGTCCCTAAATAATATTGTAAAAATTCCATATTCGTAAATTCAGAAAATATGAAAACACACGAGGAAGGGATGAAAATGTTTCTTGCATCATATTTCACTATGTGTATCGGTAATATTTCAATAGATATTGCAGTTTTTAGTTTTACAAATGAATACTAAAGCTTTACAAATGAATACTTATAAATTCAAAATATTTGTTGTACAGTCGGCCCCCCGTATTCGCGGGGTTTTTTTCTTTCTTGAAATTTTTTTTGCAACACTCAGAATCGTCATTGATGTGTTTTGTTTACAAGACTTGAGTTGTGCATGTTTAGAATGGCTCGCTAATGGCATTACTGTCATCACTAGAACCGTGGCAACTCCCAAGAGAGAAACGGTCACCTCGGGTTGGATTAACCCATTTGGCCACAATGTGCGCTAAAGGACACAACCAATTCTACAGAGCCAACTTAAGAGACATTTCACGTTAGCGAAACAAGTGGGTGGAGAATGGTTCAATGATATAGATATATAAGTCTCAAACAGCTAATTAATAGCAAGCAGTTCAGATGATCGAAGAACAATTAATGCAGTTGACTGCTCCTGAAACTCAAGCGGTACCAGATGAAGAAGATCGATATAAAAAAGTAGAAGACAAGTTCACCATAAGTAACATAGCGGAAGTGCTTCGCACGCTCAAATCAGCTAAAGATTGGTTTCATGGCATAGATCCCTCTATGGTACGCTCTTCACATGTAGAAAAATTGGTAGAGAAAGCCTTGTCATCATATCCCAACATACTTGATGATATGAAGAAGAAACTGCAAATAGAAATCACAATGTTCTTTCAGAAAACATCGCCAACAATTTCTGCACCCTCTTTTACATTCCCTTACCATGCTGTTCAATAGACGAGATATACAAGAAAAAAGTATGATTTTGGTTATTCGCGGATTTCCCGTATTCGCGGTCACCCCTGGAACATAACCCCCGCGAATACGGGAGGCCGACTGTACTACATTATTTGTGTTTTCAGTAAAATTGGCTAATTCAATTATAATTTTAACTGACAGTAAATTGTCACGGAACCTAATCATTATTCACAGTCAAACTTGGCTGTAACGACATTGAGGATTCTGAGAATATTTTTTCGTTATGAACGAGGTGGTCATTTTTCAAAAACATTTTAAACGTGGAAATATATACTCCGATGCAATAAAAATCTCACAAAAATTGCGTTGCTTAACTATTATTAGAGGTGACCATGTTGTAACGACGAAATACGAGAAATTGATGTCATATATATATAAACACTGTGCTATTGCCCTTTCTTGTCAAAAATGGTGCCAATTTCAGTGAAATTGTCAGTATTTTCTATAAAAAAGACAGGAAATAAAAACCTTGGCAAGTCTCCGAGGAATTAATAATTTGATCATTCTTGTCACACCACGGTCATTTTCTGCACATCAGGGCTAATTAGACCGGCGCCTACAATTTATTGCAGATTCCGAAAGGCAGCTGTTATACTCACCGAGAGGTTGGTATGTTAACTCCTCTGTGTGAGACATCCTGTGGTAGCAATCTTTTTCTGTCATCATATATCACCGTATCTGTGTTTTACCCCTCTGTCAAGAAAGTTTCTTACAATGATGAACCGGGTGTCGAACTCGCGACCCCTCTAAACATCCTTTGGCACTTTAGGCGAGTACCGAGGAATTGAAAAAGACTTTACAGGAAGGGATTTTTATGATTTTACTTATAATTATATGATTTATAAATCATGAAAATTTTATATTCAGCTCTCATTCAATATGTTTACTAAATCAAGCTCCGTTAAAAAAAACGGAACATTTTGAGAAGTTTGTAGGAAAACGAAAGCAAAATGACAAATAATCGTTATATTCGAGTTCATTGTGATATTATAAGCAAAGTAAATTAACATTATTCTTATAGGAATTAGCTGAGGCCACAACTTATGAACGTTATTGTCAAGGTCGTTATATCCGAGTTTGACTGTAGCAGCAGTTTATAATTTTTTAGCATTAAATCGAAAAAATCCATCGGGGACAAAATGAACCAATCTTGGAGATTTATGAGATTTTTGAACATGGGATCTGTTCTTGAGGGTTGGTTGGCAGGTCATTGTTTAATAATTCCTGGTGTGTATGGAACAATTGTAGTGTGATAAAATAATTAAATGTCCCAAAATATGTCTGATATACAAGATGTCTATATTCGAAGTTCCTCTGCTCTGAACTTTTAATAGCCGTAACTATTCATCAGAAAACTATAACTTTGAAAAATTTTTTAGAGATGTTTTAATATATTTTAAAGCCTCTTCAAAGACCAAAACTTTCAAATATATTTTTGGTATGAATCGCGGTTTCAGTCAAATAGTTCCACCACCACAAATCACGGTCATGGCAAACCCGATCAAAATATTCATTGTTAAAGAAGTGATAATTTAAACACATAAGAGAAAGAAAATTTTCCCCATTCACCACTAGGGGACGCTTCCTTCTACAAATGGTAGTGAATTCTAATTTTTTCAAAATGACAGTACAGATGAGATGACAGTACATTAGCCATCTACTCCTCCATGGTAGGACAATTAAACATTTTCGAGAAAACTATTTTCTTCCCTACTTTTTTCTATTAAGTGCGTTTCTTTGCAATAATGATCACTATACAGTGAAAACACATTACAGTGCATTCATAAAGACCAGATTTTGGCCTAAAAAGGTGGATGATGAAGAGAAACTGAAATTATTTTAAAAATTATACAAATAATTTAAAATCATTTTAAATTTAGACTCTTATAAATTTATTTTTTTTCATTTATAATCTCATTTATAATTTTTTGAATTTTGATTATTTTAAATTCATGTACATTTTTGATAACTCGTCATGATTCAATACAGAAATTGAAAAAAAATATCGTTCTAATAATTTAACGGCACATTTTCCTGATCAGAATCAAAGTTTTACCCTCATGACCAACCCTCACGGGTTGATAGTAGGATTGTAAACGGGCCAGCAAACAGGCTGTGAAAAGTTTACTTTATGTATGTGAATAAAAAGTTGAGTGTTTGCCAGGACACATGGCTTTGGTGTTTGTATGCGGTATATCAGAAAGTAAACACCTTGAACCTTCACTCGTATATCGGGGTGCTGTAGATGAAACTTTAGCAGGTCATATCCCTCACCTTCATCATTGCTCTGCCAATTCAATGCAGTAGTGCATTGAAGCCATTGTTGATTTAAGAGAATAAGGATGAGATGACAGTTTAAGACTAATCACGCACCATCTCTAAGATGACGACAAATTTAGAAATGTGGCTGCAAGCACATCGTTATCCCAAAGTTGTCAGCAACCCGAAGTTGTCAGGAACTTATGGATATCATATAGTAGAACCTCGATAACCCGTCACTCAAGCTATAGAGGAAGTATGACGGTTTAAGAGGAGTGTCGATTTAAGCGAAGTGTCGTCAATTTTAATGTGTGGAAATTGTATAAATTTCAAATAATATAATCTTTTTCAAAATATATATTAAAATTACATTATTAACGGGGTTCGTAGATTGCAAAAATAAAAACTAAAAATTTATTCTTTTTCTTTTTTTGAGCTTTTATAATTCAACTTATTGTGTTAAAATACACTAATACACTCATGATTTATTCCAGTATTTTTTTTTAATTTAGACAAATCGGAGTGAATGCTAGAAAAACAAATCTATCATCAGAATTAATGCATATAAATTTTACATATCCTCACTTCATTTTGTAATGAAAGGCGTCGTACTCATTGAAAATTCCCAACTTTACAGAATGAGCAAAAAAACGTATGTAATCTCGAACACGGTTAAGGTAATCCTGAACACAGGGTCAAGTTTTGAGTTGGGGAGACCCTGGGCAGGGCAAAGCAGAGAGTAGAAGTTCTTCTCAACTTGGGAAAAATTTGTTTTTTCAACGCAGATATTCAGTTTAAATTTGAAGCCCCAAATTAAATTAGTAAGGAAGTCTATGAAGGAATCAAGTCCAGCCTGAATAGTCCCTAACGTTTAAATAACTGTTTGTTATTCACAAATGACCTTCCTCAGTGTCACTTTCGTTATTTGAGGTAGTCCGTTTTGGCACACAGCGCGTTTATGGTCACTTTTTCACACATAGCAGCACTGTTATCAAGCCTTTTTCTTAAAAGGAATCATAGAAATCATCTTACAACTTTCACACATTCTCACAAACTTTTTCATAGTGGCGAGTTAATCGAAATTAGCGATGAGTAACTGAGATTTATAAATACTGACATCTATGAAAGTTGAACGGGATCGAAGAAAAAGGAAAACTTAACAGGAGTGGCGATTTATTAGGGTGATGATTTTCCAAGGTTTTATTGTATTATGGGGTGTCACGACCCCTTAAGTGAAATTTTCAAAAATGACTAAAATATTTCATTCGAGTACAAATAATACAATACAAGTAATCTAAAAATATAATACGATGCAAGTAATCTAAAAATATAATATAATACAAGAAAAAAAAAACACTTTGAACGCAATTTTCTCAGATTGCAGTTATCAAGTCCATCTGAACATTATAAAAAACTACTACACCAAAAATTCTGAAATTTCGCAGAAATTTTTATTCGACATGTGTTAGTAAAATGATCCTCGAACTTGAATATCAGAGCGATACTTGATACCTGATATGCAGTTTGACCAAATTTATTCTTGTGCCAATAAGTGCGAATATCAGACGATTCGTTAGAATTTCACGAATTTTTAAAAAAGTTTGAAAAATATATAAATTTCAAATAAAGTTCAACATTTTTTTTAAAAATACTTCCCCCTTATTCAATTGCTAAATCCGTTGTTCATTTTACTAACACATATCGAATAAATGCAAAATTTCAGAATTTTTGGAAGTAGTTTTTTTTTAATCTTACGGATGAACTGCAATCTGAGAAAACCACTTCAAAGTGTTTTTTTCCCCTTGTATGCATATATTCACTATAATTTATTACTTCTTTCTTTTGTATTGAAAGAACAAATTAATCGATTGACACGAAATTTTCAGTATTTTATTTGTATTCAAATGAAATATTTTTTGAAGTCATTTTTGAAAATTCGACTTCAGGGGTCGTGACACCCCTTAATGATAATTGATGCTAACTAATTATATGATAATATGATATGATGTGAATAAATGCTAATACGCCATTCGATGAGTAAGATGTCGAAGATTCAACATGTTAATAGTGATGTGATTAATGCTACATGAATATGATAGTAGATAAAAATAATAATGATGAATAATATTTAACTTGAAGTTAAATAGCGAAAATTTAAATAGGTAAAATAGGGAAAGTTAACATTTTGGTAGTTTCTAAAATTGCAAACTTTGTTTTGAAATTAACGTGTGAGTAATTTAAACGTGTGAGTGATCTAAAATTAATTGTTTTGAAATTTTAATGTTGATCATCGTCATCATTACAATGGAGCAAATTCAAATTTATGCCCTCTAAATGTTCTGATATTTCATGATTTTATCGTTCCTCTATCTAACGAAAGATGGCGTTAGAACCGTCCACTACGAAGAAATCGAGGAGTCTGTACCGTGGGAAAAGCACACATTCCGTTGGAGATGTTCGAGGGAAGCGGACCTTTGAGCATCATCGAGTCCTTGGATAAGGATTTCGACCAGACCAATGATTTTATCACTTCCCTCGGTTCTGTAGTTCAGTCGTTGTGTGTGTGAAAAATTTCCTTTTCTTTTCTGTGAACCATGATGGGAAACCAGTTGAAACGCAAGAAGTTTACGTGTTAAATAAGTTTGGAAATCCAACTATAGGGGAAAAATCATCACGTGCGAAATTAAACGATGAAATGTGCATCTGGTGGAAAATTTGAGGATTACTTGTTTTTCTTCTTGCGTCTGGAAAGTTAGTAGAAAGTGGAAAGGATGTCTCGTTGCGCTTATATATATATACTTGCGAGAATTTCCATCTAGACACTTAAACTAAACTCTAGTTGTGCAATGTTCGGACTGAACTGAAAAATTATGTAAATTAACACTGAAATAACGAATTTCGGCTGGAGTAAGCTTTATGTGCAGCTGAAAAATGGAAATTAACATGTTGAAAATATTGACTAATTGGAAAATGGAATCCTAGTTAATTTTTTTTAAAAGATAATATATATTCTAATTGACATCAATTTTTTTGACATTGCTGGATGATATTTGAACATTCAGCTCTTTTGTACAAGGTAAATTTAGAATTCGATTCTGGAATATAATTTACGGTTTTTATTCGATTTAAAGAGACCCCTTGCTACTTTAAGATTTCCATAATGAACATGAGACCGTGTGTGTGGTGTTTTGGATACCTTTCATCACCATTATCGGATTTTCTACGTGTTTCTTAATATTTTCTATCCATCATATATATTCTCGCGGGAAATAAACTCTCTCTCTCACAAAAAACCTCGGTTTCTTTAATGTAAATAGTTATCATCCGAAATTCCTGCATTATTAGTAAAACGTTCAATACTACAATTGAATAAAAGTTCTGCTTTTTTTTAATTATAAGAAATGGGAATTCACATTTTTAGGATTACCAGGAAATACGCCGAGTGATAGTGACTAGTTCGAAAGCAAATTTTGTGAAGGAAAAAAATTGATATTTGCTGATGATGGAAGTTATTTCTCGAATGAATGGATATTAGACCGATTTGATCGAAATTATTAACCATGGAAGCTATTAGCTCTCTCAAGATGACCTTCGGAAGTGTCCAAGTGAGGTGCTTCCATTCAGTTTTTCTGCTGCTATTGATCTCGGCGTGCTCAGTACGATGCGATGAGAACGACGACGTCCAGGACGACAAGCACCCACCGAGGCAACCGAGCACCGTCACCACTAAATACGGTGCCCTAAAGGGAGTGATAGTAAATTTGCCAAACAGACACTTGCAGGCCGTGGAGATGTTCCTCGGCGTACCTTACGCTGGCGTGCCGAAGGGATCCCTGCGGTTCCTTCCGCCAGTCACACCACCACAGTGGAAGAAAGTGAAAACGGCAGATAAGATGGGCCACGTGTGCCCACAGAGGTTGCCGGACATCAGCAACGAGACCGAGGCATTGAATAAGATGCCGGCGGGCAGACTGGAATATTTAAGGAGGATACTGCCTTATCTTCAGAACCAGAGTGAGGATTGCTTATATCTGAATATATACGCTCCCGCTGGAGGTAAGAAAATCACTTATTTTATCAAAATTTTTAAAACCGGTATGGTCACGTATCTCTATTATATATATTTGATCACGACCATGAAGGTCCAGCAGAAAATTTTGGTACAATAATCGAAATTTTGAAGGCCTTCAAAAATGAATTTTCATAAAAATCAATTGATATGGCAATTGCAATTTTTCTCTCTATGGTTCTGCTACATGAAACATATTAATTGTTTTTTTTCTTGCAAACACGGATGTAAATTGGCTCTCTGTTTGAATATTTTTAATGGGGGGGGGGGGGAAACCCATCAACATGACAATTTGAACCTCTAAACGGCAATATGAAGATATTTCACCTCGATAAAAGGCCCTTATTGGCAAGCCCAGTATTTTGTAAAGTTTATTGCTCAATGGAAAACTTTTCGCTATGCCCCTTAATTTGCATCTGTTAAAAATCGGCAGAAAGCATATTTCGTTAAAAAAGATATGACATTTTAAAGAGAGTTTAGTGACTTCTGAATGCCGCTTAGAGGGTAAATTAATTATAGTGAATTTCTTATCAGTTGCAATGACCAATTAATCAGTTACAAAGGCCAATATAAACAGTTTTCCTTCATTTCACTGTTATCTATATACTGATGAAATCTTGCTTAGCGAAGTTGAATAGTTTTTTTACCTTCAATTTCATTTTTACTCCCCATAATATTTCGCAATTTTTTAAATCTCTGAACATGTACAATTTCGGAAATCTCAAAAAAATGACACCGACAAGGAATCAACTTTTTTTAGATAAAAAGATATCGTTCTTATAACATTCGTATTTTTTACCGAAATTGCACTAAAAGATGTACTTTCTAAAATACAATAAGAAATTGAGAAAAAGAATCAGTATGATGGGTTTTTGACCATGTATTTGCTGTGTATATTCAAGTATTTACTGGACCATTGAAGGTCAATATGTTCATAAATGAGTTTTACAATCTATAATTGATCGGCCACTTGAGTAAAGGTCGCAAAATTCATTCAAGTGCAGTAGGGGTTAGTCAACTAGAATTATACTAGATGCGGGCAGTACCCAATCACCTTACATACTTTCGCCGGCCGCATTGTGTTACCCGTAATATAAACGAAAAGACAGATTTGAATGAAGTTACAAGTAGCGTTTCAAGTAATAATTTTGTTTGAAATTCAAAAAGTACAAGTTTGAGGCTTAGATACTCGAGGGGCCGATGTATCGATATACTTTAAAATTTTCTTTTTATTATTTGACGCAAATTAAGTAATGATCCGAACTAAACTCGAGATGGTTCGTTCTTTTATACTTTCGAAATTGATATCCTTTTAACGACTGCGGTATATTTTACGTCAACTACATTAACCCGAGAGGACGCGCGTTTGCTACTGCAGTGCCCCAACCATAACAAAAGCATAAATTCCGAGATTTCTATCTTTTATCAGTAAAGTTCTTATCTTATCGGTAGCCGAGTTTTTTTGTGGTTCTTATATCAGGATACTAGCGTATAAAGCAAACTTATTTTGCTTGTTTTTTAGTAAGATATTTTCGGTTGTTGTGAGCGTTAGAGTTTGAGCTATATAAATGTGCAACGGTGGATTCCGACGAACAAGATATACAAAGGTTACTTACTTTACGTATTAAGACGTATGAACGACAGAGAACAAAGAAAAGGTGAATAAAATTGAAAAAAAATCAATCACAACGATTGTTATTTTTTGAAAGTTTGTGCTGAAATATAAATAATCATATACCATAGTAGAAGAAATACGTCATAATCGATGAAAAGTTAGACGTTTTTTGTAGTTTTCGCACACATAATACGTCGAAAAAACCTTCCAAATATTGGAATTAAACCTTTGCTTTGACTGACATTCACACATTTTAAACCTCGCTAATATAAATACATGCTGGAAAGTAGCGGCTAGATTTACACCACATTCAGAAAAAAATACGGCAAGTTTTATAATAACCCTCCCGTATAGTCTTACAGTTCCTACATCTTACAGAAAAACCAAATTCTACCCATTCTCCGTCTACAGAAAAACATGTATGTCATGCATATGTCTGCCAGTGTTGGACACAATTGAACCAATAAACAAATTTTATACCTGGTATTGATACTAGCCTTTACTCTGATGCCAGATGTTTTAATTCAGAGGATTTCACAATGAAAATTAGCAGAGATAAATCCTAAATTTATTTAAAATAACCATTTTAGTAAACTTGTAAATATCAAGAAGTAAACTAATGAAGCCCGTATCACGAAAATTATCCGAAACTCTAAAGAACCATATACCATAGGCAGAGGAATTCATTATAATCGATGAAAAGCTAGAAGTTGAAAGGGAATGAAAATTGTATGATTCCGTTTGAAATTTATTAATCGTGCGAAATTATCAACAAAAAGACCTTAAAAAAAGAAACTAAAATGCTACATGTTTTTAATAAATAATATTGAAATATTTTTAGGCTTAATTTCCTTCCTATTACTTCCTTTCTCTCCATTTTTATTATACATATAGATCTACATAAAATTTAAAAAAAAGATGAAAATTTTCCACTTTTTCTCTACAATGGGAATTGATCTTCGTCCCATTGAAAAATCCATCCACTATGATATGATGCTATTGACAATTATACTGAAAAAACCAAAAAAAAAAAAAAAATTGACATTATATCATTTTATAATGGGACAAAATGGGCTGTAGATGTAGCTCATGAACTGTGAGATTTGTAAAAGATTACCGTAAAAGATTTGCATAGTCAAAAATATATTTATATAGATATTAATATTGGTTTTTAAATAATATTTGATTGATTAGACTATCAACTACAATTTCCAAATGAAATACTGCATATGGAAAGGAAACTAAATCTTAAGTACAGCTGAGGTACTCCAGTACCCCAAGCGAGCATTTGTGTCACTACTCAGGGCGTGCGTCCTCCCGGGTTAATTGTAGCTTTCCTCGCCCCTTAGACGCAATTAATCTATCACGAGGCTGAGGCATCGTGTAAATTTTTTTATATAAATGGTATTGTGTTGTGATCATTTCCATTCAAAATTTCGATATCCTAGACCAGTAATTCTCAACCTGGGGCCATAAGGCCTCTTTGTGGTCCAGGTATATTCGAAGAAGCCACGGGTGAAAATCAGATGGAAGGGGAGCCACCATAGTGAAGGGGACCAAAGAGAATTGTGAAGATATAAAGCTTTCGAGTAGTGAAATATGTGGTAGAGAAAAATGTGATTACTTTTTTTCTCAGAATCCAGTAGAGCTGTCCATGGAACCTGGGTCATCTTACTCATGTGCTCATAGCCCTGGCCCTCATGTCCATAGGGAGCCAATACGACTAGATCTGATGCTATGATTTTCGACTGCAAGTATGCAAATATGTATAATCTGTTACTTCGAACTAAATAAGGGGCCCCAGGACATCACTTTGCCCAGAAACCTATTATGTTGAGGAGACCATGCATAAAACCCTCACAAGAAGGAAGATCATTGAACTCTAGCCCAGGGTAACTGCCGCCGCTGTGGTGGTCGAGTGGTCATAATGACGGGTTCGAACCCCCCGTCGCCATAGTGGTGGTCGGCTGAAGTTGGTTTCCTGTGATTCCCAACTTCGCGGCGCAAATGCGAGCCGATCTCCCCATTAAAAAGTCTCGCCACAGAGAGCAACAGGCCTACAACGATTAATTATTCAATAATTACACTTCACTCATAGTTAGAAAAACTGGTGGCAGATGGCAGCACTACACATAACAAGCATTACACAGAAACAAACTTCACGTCAGGTTTCACTACACGTACACACACACACACGCAGAGGAATATGGACGAGGTACATGTGTGGTGTAGTAGTAGCCCAGGGTAACTGCCGTATTCACCACAGAGTTTAAACTACAATCGCAGGTTAAAGGATTAGCGACCGACACACGGATTGGTTAAAATCCTCAATTTAACCAATCCGTTTCGATCTTTAATTCCTTCACCTGCGCGCGCGAGATTGCAGTTTAAACTGTGTTGGTGAATACTGCCGTAATAAAGTGTCGGTAGTAAGTCCCGGTTCCCAGAGTTTCGGGAGATTCGATATACTGCATAGGTTCATTCCATATATTTTACGCCTCTTGGAAGGGATGACCATATACCTTCTGGATCTCCTGCTTCTTGGCCCAGGGTTCCATAGATCGACTTTATTTATGAACTTTTTGTTAAAAAAAAAATTAACATTTAGTTGCCAATAAATCCTATTTCATAAATACAAAGTATCTCGATCTTGGATGAAGAGGAGCCCAGATAAAATGGGGGGAAGGCACGAGAATAAAATACTGTCCGGAAGGGGCCATGGGTGGAAAAAAGTTGAGAAACACTGTCCTAGACCAAAAATGAGGCTCGAAGGGACTTTTTTTGTATAAATCCTTGAAGGTTTCTTAGAAAAATATGGCATGAAACTTTTGGGCTAGAAAAATGCAAATGCCGTTAAAACTAAAGGGTTAAAAGTCAGAAGTTCAATTGAAATATCTTTTCCACGGGCCGGATATGTATAGCACTCATTAACAGTATCCACGGACTGCTTTTTCGCGAATGAAGTACATAGGGACTATTTTCAATCCAAATTCATATGATTGTACATGTTGCCATTCCTCAAATGAATAAACATTTAATTAATGACTTCTAAACTAATTAAATTAGCAGAATATGATTTAATAATTTATTCACTTATTCGTCGTGTCCAAATGCGTTGACAGGGATAACTAATACAGAATTTTACGATGTCGAATATTCCGTTCGACATGCAAAAAGAGCTTAATTAGAATGTCTCGCATTAATTTATAAATGAATCATGTTATCTCGCGAGAAATCTCCAACCAACAAACATCGAAAGAGATCGTGAGATAAATTCCGGATATAAAAGGAGATGAAAACACCGTTTTGACGCTGGGCTTTCAACGAAGGCAAAAGAGATAGATTATGATAATCGCGAAGCCGTCGATATATCACGTACGAATCGAAAATTCCGATTTAATATTCAAATGATGTGACTTTATATCTCTCACACCGCGCGAGTTTGAAACTGATTTAATTTTGAGATAATTCGTTGACGTATAATGTGAAATTATCGAATTTACGGAAGAAAATTCCAGAAAACCACGTGAAAATATTGCATGATGATTGAATTCGCGCGAGATGAAAACAGTATCTAAATTTTGATCATTCAAAATTTCCTGTAATATACTTATTGCCTTTGTTTCGTATTTCGAGTTAAATATTTGCATAAATCTCTGTTAGTTTATGGATTAAACACGGTTCATCCAATATCAGCCCTTCAGATACGGTTTATTTAATCGGATTTTACTTCTTTATGTCAGTTTTAATCATAATAGACTACATATCATATAAATAATTTCAATTTCATGAAATAGACCCCCATTAGTGCGGTATATATGTTACTGCCAAAGCCCGGTGCTTCCAATTCATAAAGTGGATGGCTATTTTTAGAATTAGCTAAGGATTTTTGCCAAACTCCGATTTTCAAAAATGATTAGGGCTTTGACCAGCCAATTTGCGAAGTGGCCGGAGATTCCTGGTCAAAGTTAAGTATACTGATATAAGACTGTCCGATTGGTGGCAAATTCGTTTTTTTTCCATCGCCAAAGTGTGATACGGGGCTGAAAAAAGTAGCTATATTGAATTAACTTCACGTGACGAGAGAAATTTGAGAGAAAAACTATATAAAATAATAAAACAGACATAGTTTTTGATGTTATATTTTGAAGAAAAAAATGATTACCGCATTATGATTTCGGTTTTATGGGTTACCATAGCTGACGTGGACATAATCGTATCGATTGGTGAGGGACAATGCAAGGCTATGGTGTCGCAGGGAATTTTTCTCTAATAGGGTTGGGCATTTTGCCTGTTGTGGCGTTGTATTTGTATTTGTATTTGTATAATAATGCGAAAAAATACACCAACTTGGCGATGACACCGAATCATGTCTTTTTTTATCAGACTTGGCCAGGGATCTCCGGACACTACACGAACTGTCAATGCCTGAAATTCGGGCATTCGTCGGGTCAAACAAAACAACAAAAATTGACAACTGGCCGACCATTTCGCGAATTGGGCGATTTCGGGCTTTGGCAGCAACATATAAAACCTCACTTATCCGATGTAAAAGATACTGATACCTTTCGGATATGAATGTGTAATATCTTTCTGACATTCTGAAAGGACTTTCGGAGCTAAAAGAACTACAGGAGATCCCAATTATCTGAGCTTCGGGTTATCCGAAGTACATTTCATCAATGAATTTAAAAAATTAGTTGAAAAAATGACATGCTATTCGTCTAGCGTCGAGATAAACTCGTTTGAAGAATGACACGGCGTGTAAAGAGCTGCATGGATTGAGAAGGGTTAGACGTGTGTTTCTTGACTCTTTCAGAGCTCAGCGCCCTCTCTTAAATGTGTGGGTTACTTTTTCTTCACTATAAAATATTTTCTTCTGACCTCAGGGGGTTGAGTCATGACTCAAAGGATTGTTGAAGTTTTGAGTTAGAAATATGGTGATGAGAACTTTTGAGACAGTCTTCAGAGGGCATACATGAGTACGTTCGAAAATTGAACTTTCCGGGATTTTTAAGATGTCTTCCAGAAGAAAGTGCCTCCAGTATAAAAGTGGGATTTATTACATTAAAATTTATCAACAGTTCTGGAAAAAAATTATGTGAAGACGAATATATATACCTTGCATCACACACGCACGCACGCCTTTTATGAAAAAGTTTAAAGTTGTGTGTGTGTGTGAAGTGAGTTATTTCTTCTAAAAAAAATTGAAAAAAAGAGTTGCTGATATTTGTATTTAGTGCTTTATTTAAGTATAAAAAAAAAATACAAAAAAGATGTTTAAAATTCCAAAAAGAAATGAAGTCTGAATGAGAGATGTCCCGAGTCTGAAAGGATTATAAATGCAAGACATTTAAATGTTCATCACGAATGGAAACAAGCGGAGAAGAAAATAGGAAAATGCACCATTTTCCACACCACCCAAGAGGTATGGTGCTAGGCGCGTTAACCCCTTTGTATACGGCGGGTTTCCCACGTAGGCCTATTTCCGTCTTCATCCCGCGCAACCGATCGAAGCTCTTCTCTCGACGGGCACCAAAGCAACAGCAACCGCAATGTTGGTTCTGGCAGAGAGCCTCGCCCGTACACCACGTTTCGCCCGAGCCCCAGATCCGGTTAAGATCCTACGGCTCGGCCCAACGATGGAAAGAAGCCTTTCGACACGGGCTGCTTCCTCTGCCTCGGCTCCCTTGCTTGTCGACCATCCCGCCCGAGAGTGACATGTCAACCAGCAACTCTATTGCAAGGGGGCCGGTTCGACCAATCTCTGCGTGGCAAGGATGGGACAGGAAAAAGCCGTGGGCGCTCCACAGAGGGGATGGATAAGAATGAAGGACCAGAACGTTGTGTTTCCAGTAAAAAAAAACAATAATGACACTTTTACATTGTTCAAGAAGTTAGGTCTAGTAGCTTCAACAATGGAGCTTCATAGCTCGTTATTCAATTTCAAACACAGGAAAAAAATAGAAGGTCTTTAACACGTTACGCATATAGGAAAAGGTTGATATTATGGATTAAACACGTGTGTGAATATGCTTGTACAAAATACCAGACATTTTCTCACCATTTTTCTTAAATTCCCTGTCTTCGGACATTCGTTGCCACACTTGTAATTACGTCAATTTGCTTTAACTGCTTAACTAAACTTGCTTTGACTAACCTAATTTGTTTTAACTATTGTAATATCAAGTGAGTTTAATTACTGTATGGGACCAATCGGGGATAATTTGTTAGATTTTCTATTTTAAGCCGAGGAAACAGTCGTGCCCAACCTAATTCAATACATTCTAATGTTGGTCATGGGCGAGTAGTGGGGCCGCTTCACCAGTGGCAATGATCATCAAATGTTGGAAGCTGGAAAGTATTGGAAGGCTGGTCTAAGAACAACGACCAGAATTTCCCACCCGGAACGGCCTTCCTTCTTGATCTTCCAATCCGTCTGGCACAGTTCGGACAACGCTAATAATACGGAAATTGTTCTGGAAACAAACATTCGCAGTAGCATTGGGCCATACAGGATCGGTTTGTAGCCAGCTTATTGCCAGCCAAAGGCAAGGCAAACGTTGGAAGTACATCAAGAAAACAGACATATCCTGATATTATGCCGAGGTGAATTCGGAAAGAAAAGTCATCTCGTCTTCGGTGGGACTCAAACCCAGGCCCTCTGGCAAACTAAGCAAGCATGCTACCATTCACACCACGACATTATATTTGCGAATAGATATTGGACCAGGCTGGAAATGAGTGTGTCCCTATCTTTAGTCTGAATGAAATACCGTAAAGATAACGTGGGGGGTCAACACTTTGAGAGTTGAAAATCTGAAAATTCTATCACTGATGAGGGACATATACTGTATTTGAGGCCGAATGGGTTATAACCATGGGTTGAAAACCTTGGGTAATAGGTGAGGAAAAAGAAATCTTTTGCACACTTTATTCTTAAAAATATTAATTTGGGAAAAAAGAAGAAAAAAGCTACTACTCCCTAAACTGTACACGCACCTCGTACATATTCCTCTGCGGATTTTCTATTGAATCGGTACATGCCGGAAAGTAAATTCTGAGTGTATGTGAGACCTTATAACGTATTTATGTCGTCAGAGTTTTGTTTGTTTCGTGTCCTATTCATACTTCCATTCGTCTTCCAGATTTTGTAGTGAAAATGGCAAATGCCTCAATTTACCCGTTATGTAAGAAAATAAGTCTGCAGATAATACGCAGTTGTATATAGTTGGGTCTGTCTTAATAAAGTTACATATTGGTATTTATTGGATTGTGTCTCTCACCATTGCAAACAGGTTTAACTAATTCTTCAAAGTCAAACTCATTTATACATATATATAACGACGGATTTTCTTCCGTGAAATCTTTGGGCTTTCTTTACCTTTCTTTCTTTCAAATCGAGCACAACTCCGGTCTATAGCCATGACCAATTTACTACCGAATGAATTGTGCCGGAAGTGTGCATGTGTACCTATCAGTCTGTGTGCATATCTAGTGTATTGTGAGTGAATTTTAATACTGTCACCTATTGTCCATGAGCGACGTGTAATGATTGAACATTTATACCGTTGTAGGTCTGTTGCTTTCTCGGCTAAATTGTTTAGACTGATGAATCGGTTCGCATTCACGCTTTAAACGTTGGAACCACAGATAACCACCTTCAGTTAATCACTACTGTGCGACCGGTAGGATGGGCTTAATCAGAAGCAATTTATTTTTTGGAGGGTTTATATTAGAAAAAATAAATTTAGAATACTTTCGATTGAACAAACATCTTAAGCCTATTGCGCACGAGCGACTCCTCCCAGGAGCATTTATGAGTGCTCGATGACACAAAACAGTGGAAGACTAGTTGTCCGGCACCATGTGTAATCCTCGAAATATTGTGTGCGCTATGAAATATGTTACAATGTTTCACGTAATTTCTCACTATATTTATTTAATCATTTTATTGCACTATAAAATAATACAAATAACGTTTCTGTATAAACGTAATTAGCATCACCATTATAGCTTCATATATATTTTATTTCACGCCAAATTTATGTATGGTTTGGGATATTCGAAGTAGTTCCGATCCTTATTAGCTCGGAAAATCGGGGTGTTATTGTACAAACTTTGTGGAAATTTGTGGCTTGTTTTACTGATACAATGTTAATTAATTTAAAAATATAGCCCGCAAAAATTTTAAAGTACATTTTCGGTAAATGTCTTCGCGTATTTTTAGCCTACTTGTACCTTTTGATATGCACATTCATAAAATAAATTTGGTCGTGCGGCTACAGAAGGTTCTACTATGAACATGAAATAAATAAATAGAATGAAAGCTGGATTTCATTTTCGTACGAGCAAGTGACACATTTTTCATAACTCTCCAATGATTTTCAGTAGAGGTAAATTTTTAGTAATGTAATTGATAACATAGAAACATCTTTAACCCATGTGGTGTGTCACTTAATAACGCTGCCTTGCAAAGATCATCCACTCCTCGAGTCAAATTCGTGTCTTGAATGTATATTAAATAAAAATCAAAACCATTTCATTAAAAGAATGTCCAATGTGGAATAGGAGAACTAAAATATCACAATATTTTGTTCATACTAATGGAAGAACTGAGCCAGAAAATAGTTATATGGAATGACCATGGGTCGCGCGTGGTAATGGTGGTAGCCTCGAAACGGTATCAAACAGGAAACAAAATAAGAGTGATATCTCTTATTTTTTTCGCAAAATCACCATTGATGATGGTAATTTTTTCATCATTATCGTCATTTGTAGACTAAACTCTGATCGACGGAATCTGAACTTCTCTCTTTGGGATTGTTCCTAATGATAAGACTCGAATTTAAACCGTTAGGAATTTTAGCCATTCCCTTTTTTCGGTTTTGTGGTTTTCAAACGATCAACAAATCACTCCGTGCTGCTCATCTAATGATCTAAATGATATCACGATGATTTAAGGAGTTTTATGGTTTCACGGTTAAATTTTAATGGTTCACAGCAGAGCTGTTCAATCCTTAGCCCCGCATTCAGCCAAACAAGAAATTTTTAGACGAAGGAAAATGCATATTGTGATACTGTTTCAAAAACTATTCTGGCAATCACTTGACATTAAATCAACTGTAGCACGAATGAGAGAAATATTTTATTTCCAAATATTTGTATTGCTGCTGATTAATTCAAATTAGAATAGGGTTTTTGATGTTTGCCTTTAAAAATAAGCAAAAAAAAATCGGAGATAGCAAATTATGCTTTCTTTATTCGTATAAAATAACATTCAACATAATCTCGTCGTAATCTAGAACACCAGTATGGTGAGAGCAATTCATAGCAAGCTGCATCATCGTCATTATTCATAGAATTAATTCATCGTCGTTGTCTTTGCAACTTTGTCACTGAAATCGAAATTACATGGGAAAAAATAATTTTATAGTACGGCTATGCTTCCACACCACGAACTATCATTATTTTGCCATCAAAATTATTCCCCATCTTCGAAAGCAATCATCTTCGTCGTAATCATTAGCCCAGGAGGCATCATTATGGTCATAATCAACAATATTATAATTTACAAGAAATACAAAAAAACTCTAAAATTGTCATCACTGCATCTTATAGAACATATCGATCCGAAAAAAATCAACTGTTTTGTTTTTTAATACATGATTCGTATCACACCCCCCGAAAAAAACATATTCCCCTTCTCTATCTCAAAAAATAAATAAATAATAATAATAAAAACATGCAGACATACACTGAATTTCGTCGCCATCATTGAGGAAATATTATCAACATTAATACCCGTTTCCTAAGGGCACACCACTACTGTACCAGGAATAAAAACCATGCCTCAGGATGAAAAAGCATATTGATTTTTCTCCCTTCAAAATCCAAATCTCATGAAAAGAATTAAAAAAAGAAACAACTTTACACTACCATCTTCGCGACGTACGATTTCTACCCGATAAAAACAGAATTCATCACCCCATGTCACCGTTATCCTTTTTAACTGCATTCTCTCCAACACACAATTCACATCATCTCTCAATTATCAATCAAAAATGAGCTCCCATGTCATTGACATCATCATTGTGTGTGTACATAACCAACTTTAATATTCATTTCCTAATTACTGAACGAAAGGTTTGGTAATAGTTAATACTAGTTGAAACTATGCATACAAAAATTATTAAAACAGAATTATCTATTATTCAACGCAACCAAACATTTCACCACTACCACAACATAAACAAAAATATTGTCGGTGTTATAAAAAAAATCAATTCTCTCCACAAAAGCCACCATCGCCGTTGTAGTCATCAATAAATCTGGACAAATAAAGGGCATCGTTATCGTCATAATCATCAGCACCGTATAACATAGGGCATATGCAGAAAAATATCAACGTAATCATTTATTTATTTATGGTAATAATATATAAATGGTATTTGACTAAAAAAAGCCTTCCTATGTTTCCAATAGACTTGACCACCCCAAAAAACTAAAACCTATTTTTGCCTCTACATATTGTTTTAAATTCTGTTTTCCTTTCCCAATACCATAGTTGAATGTGGAACAAGCTCCTCTCTCTACTATTGGTTACTCCCCCCACGATCTCCGATTTCTTGTCAAATGTTTCAAAGCATATGTGTAATCAATCGCGTCCCCTTGTATTGGTCTTGGGCCAAAAATATTGCATAAATAAATAAAAAAACGTAATCATCACCCCAACTTCTAGCTATTATCGACTCGATAAGAACAAAATTCATCGTCCATGCCATCATAATACCCTTTAATCGTCATTTGCTGTATCGATACACAGAATTCACATCGCCTTTCAATCAAAAATAAACCACAATGTCTCATTGCTATCATCGCTGTAGATAACCAATTCCAACATTTGTTTCCTATACCTGAGAAAGTGATTTGTTAATACTTAGTCTTTGACTAAACACTGAAAAAACCCAATATACTTATCATCTGAACCAATCATCACCCCATATAATAGAGAAATCCCCATTTTTTCAAAAGCAATCATCGCCCTTGTATAGTCATCATCACAGGAACCGTTATCCGCATAATCATCAACATCGCCAGCTACAGCAACGCTCGAGAAAAGTACCAAACGTATATAATCATCGCTACAACAATTTTTTCTTCGACACACACTTCGCATCGCCTCTCAATCAAAAATAAGCCTTCATATCGTTGCAACCATCGCTGTACATAACCAACGTCAATATTCGTTTCCTATACGGATGTATGTACAATATGCCAATATTGGTCTTGACCATAGAAAAACGGACATACAGTTTGTTGACTCAAAGTGACGACAAACTCAGAGAGGTGATATTAGGCATCAAGAGGAACGAAAATTTCCATAGAACATGGAACCGCAAACTACGCTTAGTCGGTGGAAATCGCAAAAATACTTATGAAGGAGGGCAGATATCACCAGCACATCCGGTATCTTTGAACACGTCCGACAATCGTTACTTCGTCGCTGTCGGCTGTGCAATGAATATTCGCGGCTGCAACTTAAAACAGCCTCCTGTAATCATTTTTCGCCGTCTATTTTCTGACATTGAACTGTGCTGCACAGGCTGTATTGTAATCTTGCTATCGAGTAAATGGCCGCTGTGGTGGTCGAATGATCAGTGACGGACTCGCAACGCGAGGATCCGGGTTCAAACCCCACCGTCGTCGCAGTAGTGGTTGGTTCCCAACTTCGAAGCGCGAATACGAACCGATCTCCCCGTTAAAAAGACTCGCCGCAGAGAGTAACAGTCCTGTAATGATACAATTATTCATTCATTGCACTTCACTCACAATAAGTTGAGAAAAAACGCATAGTTAAAAAAAATTGATTGCAGATGGCATCACTACACATAACAAGCATTACACAGAAACAAACTTCACGGAAGGTTCACTATACATACACACACATTCCAACATGTACCGTTTCGTTAGAAGTTTCGCAGAGGAATATGGACGAGGTGCATGTGTCTGCTTTAGCAGTAGTAGTAGTCAAAGTAAATGGTTTTTGTGCTAATTTATTTTACTATTTTGTACTTACTATTGTATTTTATTTTGCACACCACAGGCTGTGTTGTAATGGCCTTCTTGTCCCACTCGACGTCACACCCTCCGTAAGTATTTCTGCGATTTTCACCGACTAAATGTCACCGATATTCACCGTTTGCGATGCGATGTTCTATGGCAGTGTTTGTTCCTCTTGATACCTAATATCACCCCTCTGAGAGTTTGTCGCCACTTCAGGATAACACCCTGTATATTTATCAACATTTCACATACAAATAATGACTTCATCACCGCAAAATAAACATCAATACATTCGTCATCATCGAAATTCCCATCTTTTCAAAAGCAATCATCGTCCTCCTAGTCATCATCACAGGAACCGTTATGGTCATAGTCATCAACATCATAACCCACAGCAGCTCGGGAAAAACATCAACGCAATCATCGCTGCAACTTGTAGCTATTATATCGACCCGGATAAGAACAAAATTCATCGCCGATGTCACCCGTAATCATCTTTTTTTCCCCCCTTCGATGTACACAGTTCACATCGCCTCTCAATCAAAAAGTAAACCTCCATGTCGTTGTCATCATCGCTGTACATAACCAACTTCAATATTCGTTTCCTATAACTAAGCAAATGGTTTGTTAATATTAGCCGCGTGCAAACTAATATCTCCGGGAAAAAAATGTAGATGGAGCAATATTTTTTTTTTTGCTCTTTATTATCCCGAAAATCAACAGAGACATAATAAGGTTATCTTAAATTTCTCCTCTCTCTCTCGGTGATAGTTAGTGATTTTTCATTCATCATTCCACAGAATGAACCGATCCCGAAAGAGTGTTCCATCATCCCGGTGGTTCCATAAGCCCTTATTTACAGCATGAATAATATTTTGCTACTACTTCTACTCTCTCCTCCGGTGTCGCAATTTATATGGAGCTCCTTTTTTTTTATATTCTCTCTAACTTTGCTCTAGGAAGGAGAAAAAAAGACGGAGAGGAAAAATCCGATCCCGATATTCTCGGGATTTTTTTCTCCTTGTATTTTATATCGCATGTAACCTTACGAGTTTGGCAGCAAAAGAAGGGGTTGGTGGGAAGGTTTAGCAACAGATCGATGAAGAATCGCTTCATCTGGCATCCGTTAACTTTGGTAATTTGTGCGAGATATATATTCTTTCTGTATAAAGCTGAAGGTGAAGGCTCTCTCTCTCTCTCTCTCTGACTACAAAAAAGACGCTGTCAGCCTTTGCTCCTTGAAAGAGAAGAAGAGCAAACAAAATATATGATGAATATTCGCTTCTCTAGAGAAATATTATTTATTTTTTTATTATCGAAAAATATATCAGCTATGAGAAAAGTGCATTAAAAAGAGGCGATTTGATCGCAAGAAATAAGAGTTTTCTTATGAGATTTGAATCCTCGGTGACACTGAAGATGCGTTGATTTTGTCGAGGAATTGTTTTGTTTTGTGTAATGGGAACCAAATTATCAATAATTTTAGGAGAAAAGAACACTTCTTTTTAGGCAGATTATTAGAATATCAAACAAGTCGAAGTTATTTAAGGCAACCGTCTGCTGTACGGGGCACTTTTTTTTCTTAAAAATCACTGTGATTTTCACAAAAGAAATGGGGTTTGAATCATAATAATGTATGAAATAAGGAAATTTCAGTGATATTTCTGAAATAATATTGGCTCATTTTCAGTACTTACGAAAGACATTGTACACTGAAAACCACACATTTGAATAGTTTTGACATTATATATTGCTATGACTGTTATCTGTGCAATGAACTAAAAGTTTTAGGATACACAGGATATTGTCTGAGATATGGCAGTTTTCGTAAACAATACGTGAATTTTAACAAAAAAACCTTTTTTTTATTCAAATAGCTGTGAAATATTGAATTCTAAACATATGGCGAAGATCCTAATTCATTGCACGGCTAACGCTATCTGGAACACTGTTGAAAAAAAATTTTCATGAGAATGTCTTGCATATTTTTGAATTTGAATTTCATTATGAATTTGAAACTCGTCAGCTTAAAGAAACTGATTAAGAACTGAAGGAAAGAAATTCTTTTTTTTTGTCATGGATTTGCCTTCACTATAGGAAGAGCAGCTCCACACGTGCATGGGTCACAGCAAATACTATGGACTGATTAGGACATTAAATACGGAAATGTTGGGAAGAGGGAGAAAGCACCTGCTAGCCTCTTACATAGCCTTGCAGCCTAATAACGATGATTTACAGGGAAAAGAAATTAGTTTGGTTAAACCTTAGCTTGAGAATGTGTAAAATGAAAAAAACTTTCAACGAAAAAAATAACATTATCCGAAGTCCCGATAATTATATTTCCGAATTTTTTCCATGTTGTGATGTTAGTCCGTCCCGTTTTTCGCAAAAGTGTAACAATATCCAAATGACAACATAATCCATGATTCTATTAAATGACGCCGACTGTAGTGAATGTTTTTAAATTTGTAATTTTGTAATTTCGAAATGCTGTTACTACTCAACCGTATATGTACCTCCTATACATTCCGCTACGGAATTTCAAAAGGATTGGCACATGCTGGAATGTGTGTGTTCTGAGTGTATGTATGTCCCTAATTTATTTATGCTGTCAGAACTGTGCTTGTTTCGTGTTCTGCTGGCGCTGCCACCTGTATCCCGTATTTTTTGAAGTGAAGATGGTAAATGCTTGAATTTTCATGTTATGGAAAAAATGTCCTCTCTGAGTGGCATGATTTCGATATGCTAGAAAATCGATCAAAATCCAGTTGAGAAGTCTCTCCTTCTGTTATAAAATTATAATTAGTTTATAATATTATAATAGCATTGGTTTATATGACAGCCGCTGTGGTGGTCAAGAGGTCATAGTGACGGACTCGTATCGCGACGTCCCGGGTTCGAACCCCCCCCCCCCCCCCCCCGGTGTCACATTAGTGTGAAGTTTGTTTCTGCGGTTTCTAACTTCGAGGCGCAAATACGAGGCGACCAACCCGTTAAAAAGTCTCGCCACAGAGAGTAACAGGCCTACAAACGGTACAAATGTTCAATTATTACACTTCGCTCATTTCATTTATGAAATATAGATGGCATCCCTGAAAAAAGCAATCATTCAGCACAACACTAGATACGCAGATACACGATGCACTACAGCAGACCGTTTAAAGAGAAATCATTGATTGAGAAGTTTTACGTAAGGTGAATTCATCCCTTGTATCGGTCAGTATTATTCAACCGCTGGTCTGCGGACCTGTTCCGGACCGCAAAACATTTCGACCAATTCGTAGGATGCATCATAATTTTAGATTTATTCAAATAGTATACGTCTCTATATTAGTTTTTATTTCTGTTTCAGCCATCAGTAGGTCTGGTAATTGAAATTTTTCGGTCCTCAATTTTGCCGGTTTTTTCCATTTTTTTGAGGGTCCCGAAACTTTTTTTCTCTATTTATATAATTTTTTGTAAATTATTTTTTATTAAATAATTTCACAATTTACAATATTTCTCTTATTTACTTATTTTTTTGCTGGAATTCTCATTTTCGCCCGTCAGTGAAATTGTTCAATTGCTTTCAACGGTCCACTGCTGCAAAGATGTTAAAAAACACCGATTAGAAAAAGTTTCTTGGAAAAATTGGAATTTTTTCGGTATTCGTTTACCGATTCTTGTCATGACTCATGAAGTGATGTTTTCCAGGCGAGATGGATAAAATATATTACTGTTCTAAAAACACTGATAAATGTATTACTCAGTATTTATATGTTTTTTCATATATTTTCTCTTCAAGTCATTTATATCAATTTCACTTCACGGTATTCTTGGAAATCAGGAATCGGAACATTTTTTTATGTTTTTCTATGATTTTGAAGTTCTATTACATGAAAAATCATTCATTTTGTTCTTTATATTGAATTTAATAATAATAATAAAAGTACTGACAAAAACTAAACAAATTTGAATTTTTTCAAACCGACCGTAAAGAACTTTTGTATCCTTTTAGTCTCAATGTGTTTGACTATAGAGCAGGTAGAGTATACAAACATTTTTTATTCGATTAAAATACATTAAGTTATTTAGCCCAAAAAAGAATGGTCCTCTAAGTATATATTGACTAATGTTTATGAAATGTATGTAGATGTTGCCATTGATAATCTCTCGGGCAGATAAAAATATTCTTATGGAACCACTGAAATGACACCTTATTCCCTTTATATGACAGAGTGAATATATTTTATTTTATTTATGTATTTTATAATGTTTTTGTGTTACTGTTTTTTTTTTCAATTCAACTGTTTTCCTCTTTGTACAGTTTTGTTGGTCATGTTTCCATCCAATAAAAATAGATTTAATATTATGAGGCATTTTAAATATTTTAATGAAATATTCGCGATAGGACATAAAGAGTGTGTTTATGGAACTTCGAAGATATATTCATACGTATACTGAAAATTTTTCATCAAACTTTTGTTCTGTCGTATGTATATATTCGATTTACACAAATTTTCTTTTCTCATTTTTCAATTTTAATGTGAATCAATATAATTCCATCTAATAGCTAGAACAACATCAATATTTCAAAACATAATGTGTTTCATTCATTATTCACTACAGAATACAAAGAATTCTACAGAGACGCAAAAAAAAAGACATACTTCAAAGTATTTCTTAATATGAGGATTCTTCAAAGATTTAGGAACTCATAAAGAATCTCTCTCAATACAATGAAGACACAAATGAGAAGGGGGAAAAAAGTCAAAAATAAAAGAAAAAACAATATTCCCGAAAAAAAAGGGTAAAAAAAACAAAAATGGAGATCTTTGCAATTTAGTCTTTGGAAAAGACGAACATAGAAAAGTCATTCCCTTATTTTCTTTGAAAGATCTCGTTTTATTTTTCTTTTCTTTACATTTTTCCTACTCTTTTCTGCCTGTTCTGTATACGAACCTCTTAACCGTTAACCATCTAAGCTTCGAACACATCTGGAACACAAGAGAATTCACAAATGGCTGCAAATAACCTCGCCATTTTGGCTGAGGCCTAGGAAAAGAATAATAGGAAAAAAAAAGCGGTCTCTTCGTGTGTGTGTGTAGAAAATACCACGATGCACAACACATTCGAAAAAGAGAAGGTTAAAATAGATCGAAATCGTTGTTGGCTTCTTATTTTTTTGTTCCGGACTTGGGAAATCATTTACAGAGAGCTGTGGCCTTAATAGAAAAACATTTACCTGCATTCACCTTTTAAGCTGGGAGAAGAAAAGGAGGAACAAAGCACCAAAATGCGAATGAGTAAAGCAAAGAGGTAGAGCGAGAGAGACAATCAACTTTTCTCTACTCTTTTGTGTTTTTCCTCTTCTTATCTACTAAAGAAGAGAGAGAGGAAAAAAACAACCTAATTCCCTTTGGAAAAAGAACAATTGCATAAGAAAAGAAAAATAAGAATATCCATACGTTAAACATCTTTCTTTTCTTACCTATAGACTAACTTGCTGCGGCAAACACTCGCATTATTCTTGGTTGAACGCATTACATATAGACAGAGATGTTAACTTGACTGAGTAGCTTACTCTTTATTCATGCCATAAACGAGAACATTATGGTAATGTATCTATACGCATAAACTAAACTACATCGTTTTATCACAGGCCCCATAACATTCAAATATTTTATTGCTTTGACCTTAAATTCTGCATCACTTTTTTCCTCTACGTTTAATAAGAAATTAAATTTTTTTCTAATAAAACTAATTGTTTCAACGTGACCGTGAAATATGATGATTACTGATTTGTTTATACACGGTGGGAAGAAAAGTTAACTTATGATTTTGAAAACAATTTAAGGAAAATGCTTTGAGTTAAGAAAAATAATTCTGTGGCAGATTTGTGGGACAGGCTACAGAATTTTTCTAGGAAGTCGTTTTTTAATTTGTGTTAATTGCATTTTTAATTGGGTTGCTGTATTTTTTAAACATATGACAACCATATTTTTATGGGCATCTTTTTATCAGCCACCTCGTTGGGCATTTTGCCTGTTGTGGCGTTGTATTTGTATTTGTATTTGTATTAGAATAGGGATGGTACACAATCATCAATGATGTACACGATTTTCAGAAGACTTGTTATATCTGGAGATGATTTAGGGAAGTAAATTCATTCCCGCCTTCCCGGAGACTCGAACCCCGGTGTCTCGTTTGAAGGACGAGTGCTCTACTGCTAAGCTACGGAAAAATATAGAATACTCCCTCCTTGGAGCATGTATAGGCTAAATGGTCCTGTAGTGTTCAGCGGCAGCAATCAACTAATTGCTCGTAAATGACATTAAGGCCACAAGATGGTGAAATATACAGGATGATCAGCGAATAAGCCCTTATTTCAAAATTAAATATCTCTACAACAAAGATCAATAGAATTACGCGGTAAACGGTGCGTTTATTAGCAAAACTGTTAGAATGTTTTTAGAGAAATGTCGAAAATTTAGTTTTTCTTTTCAATTTTTTAAAATTTAAAAAAAAAAAAAAAACTGGAGATTTTGGGGTTCCGAAAATCCTCATTTGTGTGAAGAGAAACCACTGCATTCGCCTGAAGTTACTGCATGGGCTGCGGTATGCGCCAGAGGCATTATCGGCCCCTTCTTCGTGCGAGAAACGATTACTACTGAACGTTGTTACAATTTTGGAACAATTTGTCAGCACACATGGCGCATACCGCAGCCCATGCAGTAACTTTAGGCGAATGCAGTGGTTTCTCTTCACACAAATGAGGATTTTCGGAACCCCAAAATCTCCAGTTTTTTCTTTTTTTAAAATTTTGAAAAATTAAAAAAAAAACTAAATTTTCGAAATTTCTGTACAACATTCTTACAGTTTTGCTAATAAACGTACCGTTTACCGCATAATTCTATTGATCTTTGTTGTAGAGATATTTAATTTTGAAATAAGGGCTTATTCGCTGATCACCCTGTATGTTGAGAAAGACTATGAGAAAGAGTGGAAAGGTCTTTCTCTACATATATGACGACATTTAGTGGCACTGATATAACACGAGCTATTACTTGATTGTTGCCGTCGTCCATTGTACGAAGCCATTCAGCATATACACGCTCCAAGAACGAGATGTTCTATCTTTTCCCATACCTTTGAGGTAGAGCAATCGTCTGGAAAACAATAAACCGGGATTCGAGTCCCCCGTGAAAGCAGAGACGAATTTTCTTTCCTAAATCATCATTAGCTCCAGACATAAAATGTCTTCCGAAAATCTTATTTTAACAAGTGAAAAAGACATATTTTTCTCTATATCCATGATGTCTTGGTCGAATATAATTTAGAATTATGTACATTAATGATAAACATATGAACTAGTGAAGGGGAGTCTCATTTTAAGAAAACTTTAAATTATATTTATATTTTGGCTATTCCTATTTTTGCCCTTTCAAGTAGAAAAAAAATAACCTTTTCTTATTTGAGATTACTTTTACACACATCTCTGAACTGATTTATCATCACCGAACCGCAGAAGCTATAAACATGAGATTTGGCAGTAGTTTTACTTCATGAAGTAAAGACTCACTAAGAAGGGTTTTTTTTCAAAATTCGAAACCAAAGGGCGTCATAAGGGGGTTCAAAGGTTACGTAGAAAAATCACGTCGAGCCGAAGCTACAAATATAAAACTTGACCAAACCTATAAACTTTATATCCACTAAGACAGGATTTCTGAAAATTTTTCAGATTACCGAATCCACGCGAGTGAAGTCGCAGGTAACACTCAGGCATAAAAACTGCATTTTATAATACAGAACTAATGCCACTTTTCATACGTCTTTGGACAGTTTGTATACGTTCTTCCACCTATAAAATTGTAACTATTCTAATTTATGACATTGACTTCAGTTACCGTTTATACGTCGTTTCACCTGTACAAAAGAAGCTGCTCTAACTACTTTAATATTAACAGTGTCATCATTAGGAACTATTGTTAATATAAAATAGAAGAAAACAACCCACAGTGTATGGTGGAACGACAGTTTTACACGTTACGTACTATGTAGTGTTCTTTCTTCAATAGCATGGGAAATAAAAAAAATGGCATGGCATTCTGGAGAATAAGGTTGTTTGTCAGAAAATAACCTCATACAGCGGAGGTTGCTCCCTTGTCGGGACACAAAATCGAAAACGTAAAATGGTAATCTCGTTCTTTTATTACATTTGTATAGTGTTATACCTAGCCCGTTCTTATACGTTCACCTGTAAAAAACTAACTGTGGTTATTTTTCACTTCAGTTACTTTTGTGTATATGGCTGCGAAAAAAAATCTTTCATATTTCGCACGTATACACAAAATATTGTTCTCATTTGAAAATACTATTGGTTTTGTATGTGTTGCGGTAAATGTAATTATTCCACTGAATTAGCATAATGCTCGACCACTTTTGTAAATTTGATAAATTTTGCGAATTTATAGCATTTAACGGTGATTATTTATAATCGCCAAGCTCTTGTTGGTAAATGTGATGAAACGTCAATAAATTACTTAAATTTAACGTACATTTTGCTAAAACTCCAGTCTAGGATGATGGATTCGATTGGTGATGTTGATTATGTTGATAAATATATGAAGAAAGCTAGCATTGCAAGAAGGGTGATAATTTATATATTTTAAAATGCAGAGTTGATTATGCACATAATAGTATCCGTGAGAAACGCCATCTATCGATTAAATTTTAACTGAAGTTTGAGAAAAAAAGGGGGGGGGGTAACCAATGAAATTCTTGTCAAATGGGTGTCGTGCTTCAAAACTTTTGGAAACCACTGGCCTAGAGTATGTAGTAAATATTGAACAAAACTTTTTTAATAATCATAATGTTTTATAAATCATTGATCAGCAAAAAACGGATACTCGTAAGCTGTTTATGTTATGCAATAGTTTCTACGCATGAAAGAAAAATCGATAAATAGATGGGAAATGATACGTTTATATTATGCAATTATATTCATAAATTCCCTATTCGTATACTCTCAAATGTAACGATACAAACCTTTCGTTTGACTCTACTCCAGAATCGAAAAAAAAGGATAAGAAACAAGGAAAAAAACCAGAAAAAAAACCAAGATCTTTCAGACCATTTTTTTTCTCTCTCTCACTATATCTATCATCACAATGTTCACCAAATTCTTTGAACTCCAGGAGCCAAATCATTTCAGTCTTGGGAAAATGGTCTTGAAATTCCCTAAAGGGAATATTCTTCAGTTATTTTATTTTTCGACCACGTTTCCATTTTATAGTTTTTTCCTCCTATTGTGTGAATGATACAGCCTTTTTTTTTATATACCCCCTCCCCCCTTTATAGTAGTAAAATTTCGGGCCTGTAGTTTAAACGTGATATACAAGTGTTTTTCGCTTTTCTTTTGGAGTTTTTCACGTATTCCAAGTTGGAAATCCACAAGAAAGATCAAATCCGATATGAACAAGAACGAAACTTGACTATGGAATGCCTTTCAGACGTTTTCTGGACTTCTTGTACATTGATCTATTTTTTTACTACTTTTCTCTACGAGATTTATTGTTATAGCCTGTTTTTTTCGATAATGTTTTTCCTCTGTATGGTGTAAACTTGAATATCTTTGTCTGTGGTATGTCGAGAAAAAAAAAAGAATAAGATCCGGAATTTAATACAGTATAAAATGGAAAAGAAACAATGCGGTTATAAACAACAACGGAACCTATTTTATTATCCAATTCCGGAACAAAATCTATAGAACTTACATACGTGAGAGAACGAAAAAAAGAAAAAAAATATTTATGCCATTACGAGAAAACACGATAAAATATTTCTGGGATATTTATATCGGAATATTATCTTAATATTGATTTATAGTGCTATTTTTGAAGGAATCGGTGAAATGGTAATTTATGCTCGATATATGGTTTCCGTGTGTTTTGTGAAATAGAATCTTTCTAGTTTCCGGTGAATTTACTCTGGGAAATTTTGCGCCGGAAGTTTTACGCATTTAGATGAATAAATAAGTATATCTGAAATTGTTTGTGTTTCCGAGATTTTGTTTGTATTGTTTGAAGTATTTTCGATTTACTGCTTCATTTTCCATTAGTTTGATTAAGTTCAAAGATACACGAGGGTGCATTTCTCACTTAGAGAAATTTATTAGGGGTATGTGGCTTAGAAATATGTGTATAGTCTAAGCTTGCTATACTAATGGAAGAGTGGGTAGTATTTGATGATGTACAAACAATAAAATATTATATATTATTATTATCTATATTACTTATATGCAAGGTGTTTCAAAAAGAATCATCCGATTAAAAAAAAAATCATAACTATTCAGCTTTTAATCCGTTTTGACCAAATAATGTATAGGTAGAAAGAGGGTAAATCTCGAGTTTTTCACGCAATTTCCAACAGGTGGCTCTAACGCTCTTCCTTCGACTGCCACCTCGGTGTTTGTCAAGATGGCGACTGCATAACAGAAATCGTTTTGTGTTCTAAGCTTCGCGAAGTGTGAGTCCGTAGCAATTGTTCATCGTGCTTTTCGTCAAAAATACCCTGGTGTTGAACTTCCTATAGCTCAGAGCATTAGGCGATGGTGTAAACAATTCCGAGACACAGGTTATCTGTGTAAATGGAAATCCCCTGGCAGTCCCAGCATGTCAGACGAAAATGTGGAGCACATCCGACAGAATTTCGCACGTAGCGCACAGAAATCCACCCGCTGTGGATACAAACACACTCTCAAAAGTTTGGGATGAATTTGAGTACCGTATAGACATACGCCATCATCCCAAGGTGGACATATTGAGCACCTTTCATTTGGTTTTTGAAGAACTTTACGATTAGCCCATGTAATATAAAATTAATCCTAAGTCTCTATGTGTTCAATATTTTTTTGTAATATACGGCTTTCAAATCGGGTGATTCTTTTTGAAACACCCTGTATGTATCCGACAACCATATTTTTACGGACATCTTTTTCAGCCACCTCGTTGGACATTTTGTCTGTTGTGGCCTTTCCATTTGTATTTGTATTTAGAAGTATTGGATGATTTGGAAGGATTCATATCATTATTTAGAAGAAGCTCGTCTGTTTCATTTAGTAAGTCTTTTACAATACGAAAATTTAAGCTTTCTACGATGCTGATTCAAGAATATGCATGCGTGTTGTTGCAAAAAAAAAATTTCTACAAAAATTGATAAAATTTATCATTATGTAAGTATGTTAATAATTATTTGCTCTTCGGTTATCGTGGAATTTATGTTTACTCTATTTTGTTATCAGTGAATTTCCTACAAAGTTAGTTTCCCCAGTCATTGCAAAGGATTGGACATATTAGTCAGTTTATATGTAACTTCAACGCGGAAAAAAAGGACTGTCCTGTTGTTATTAGCACAAAAACACACACACACACGCACACCCCAGTATGAATTAATTCGTTTAATGATATTTTGGATGGTCTCTATGCGTGTGTGTCCTATTCCTAAATTTCACAAAGAAAATTCACTCAGTGTGATGAAAAATACAGTATTTTTTCACGAAAAAATGTTTGTGAATCAATGGAGTTTTTATTTGTATTCATATAAAGAATGTGAATTCGTGACCGCGCTACAACCCAAAAAAAAAAAAAAAACTTTTCATAGTAAAATATTCGGTATTGCATGTTAGATTAAACGTAACCGCAATTTTCATCTCATCTTTTTAAATTATCGTAAAGATATCATGTTTCGTCGGAAGCCATAATTTCACGCAGCAAATCTATCAGCAACCTGGAAATCAACGACGTAGCAGCATCATAACACTGGCTTTCGTTTGCAGCTATGAAATTTGCAGAGAACCTCGCAGTTTTTAGCTAACCAATCTTTAGGCACTTGAAAGACTTTGCAGTGCTACACTACACGATTTCTTCTTCCGGAATTTGAATGTTTTCATTTTATATTTTCCTGTTCTCAATTTCTCATTTTTCCAATTCTTTGGCTGTCCCAGAAGATCTTCATTTTGAAAGGCAATATGCCTACTGGTTAACTACAGAAACAACTTTTTACACGAATTTTAGGAAACAGCATTTTAATGCGAAGCTGAGAGTCCTTTTATGACATAATACAATTTTGAAATGTGAAAATGAGACAGTGCCTGAAATGTTGCTTCTGCAGCAGCACCGTTTTTTTAACTCCTACAGGGTATAATGACGAGATATTTAGTTTAATTTGATGATGCCTTTTATTGTGACAATTACGAAAAATCTCGCGTCCTTAAAACTCTCTTACTTCGGCAATGCCGAGCCCAGCTAGCTCTCTACAGAGGGCTTTGTTGTGAAACAAGTATTCCATCCTTACCAAAACCGTCAGATCAGTTGCAAATGCGCAGTCAGCTTTTCTCAAAGTTTCATAATAGAAGGACAGAGAGAAAGAGATGGTGGTTTGGTTTCTCGTCGATTGGGATACTATGGGAATATTCCTGCAGTAAGATAGATGATTTTTTTCTCGGATAACGATGTACCAAATCAAGAGAATTCCTAGATATTATGCCGAGGTGAACATGGGAAAGAAAAGTTAGTCGTCTTCACCGGGAATCAAACCGTGGACCTCTTTCAAAGTGGGCAAGGCATACTTTAGCCCCAACTTACCGCTAAGGGCAGAGCCTTGAGATCTCAGTCGGGAGAACAAGTGTGCTCGGCGCGAGAGGCTAAGCGAAGATGCAACTTGCATCTTTATTTCAAAAGACATTTCCATGTGACTGGCCACCGAAAACCGTAGGTAAAATTGACCAGTACCGTAGTGGAATGGTTGAGAGAGATCGCGTCAGAAGGGTTGTAAGAAATCGCGAGCCACCTTTCTTGGTTGGTTATCGTGAGAGACGCATTATCCTACTGTAAGACGCTTTATTAGTTTGTTTCTTCACTTGTGTTTACAAACAGTACACCCCGACGGACTCGCATCGCGGGGACCCGGGTTCGAGTCCCACCGTCACCACAGTGGTGGTCGGCTGAAGTTGGTTTTCTGTGGTTCCCAACTTCAAGGCGCAAATGCGAGCCGATCTCCCCGTTAAAAAGTCTCGCCACAGAGAGCAGCAGTCCTACAAACAGTACAAATATACAGTCATTACACTTCACTCACATCACTTCTGAGATATAGATGGCAGCACTACAAACTCATACACAATACTAAATACGCACTCAGACTGTTAGGTACACATACTTACACTTCCGGCACAACTCACTAGGTAGTAAATTGCCCATGGCGATAGACCTGAGTTGTGCTCGGCTTCAAAAAAAAAAAAAAAAAACAGTACACCCCGGCAACAAATTTGCACCATCGAAGTATTAAGTGGCTAGTACTTAAGATAGATGTTAGACTAATTACACGATGTACAGTCCCGCCTTTACGTTTCACGACGCTATACAAAATGTCTCCGCCCGCGGCAACTTTACCACGAGTCGAACTCGTAGTTGATACTCGATCTCAGTCTTTTTCAACACTTTTTGAAGGACTTTACAGCTCCCAGCTGTGTAGCAGTGGCCGGTCGAAAGGGCGAGGCTCTTTTCTCGATTTAGCTAGTCTTGTTTCACGAATTTTGCAGCGTGTTCACAATTCGCAGCTTTATGACAATCCTCTCCACTGCATTTACACATCTCAGGCCCTTTGTATTCACGCACCAAGTGGCCAAACTAAAACCGGGCAAGCGCACCGACCATTACACCACAGAGGCACGGTCTTTCTTTTCGCTGATGTTAAAGAGCCTGCAATGTCTTTATTCAGCCAATCACGCTACAGTACATGTTTCAAAGGAAGAAAGATTGTGTCCCTATGGTATAATGGTCAGTGCACTTGCTTGGTTCACAGAAGGTCTTCGGTTCGATTCGTGGTGGAGACCACAAACTTCTCTTTCCCAAGTTCACCTTGGGATCATCTTCAGAAGAAAGTGTTTTGATTTGAAATATTCCTACAGTATAAATGATATAAAACAATGGTTCACTCAAATAATCAAAAACAGAAACACAGCAGCAAGGATTACAAGATTTATAAAATAATGTTTTAAATGTTACAAAAATAAGGGAGAGAAAAACAGAAATGGATAAAAACAACAACAAAAATCATATCCGCATGACTGCCACTACTAACACATAACCATTGCATGTACAAGATATAGCATGTACTGACGGGACCCGAACAAGAATTTTTATGACATTCCCGTTACAATGATGTAAATGTGATAACCACAAGTGCCCTTCATGCCGCTATTCTAGCTAGGGTGCTAGGCGGGACGACACGAATAGTTTCATAATAACCATTACATGTAGTTTATATTATATATATATTCATTTTTTAAATATCAATATAACCAGCCAGATCGAGTCAACCAAAACACTAAGACCGAAGCTGATCCTTAGCTAACGCTCTCTCCAGACAATCCCCCATTTAAACCAAGCCCACATTGCTCACCAAAATAGGTTTAAGGCGAGACGACTCGACCTGGCAGTTATATATATGTATATAACTGTGTGTATATGTGTATATTTCTCTTTCCTCCATTCAAGTTTCTTCATGCATTTCATGTCCACAACACACGTGCGTACTCATACTGTCGTGTTCATGTTGCTCACCGAATAAGGTGCTAAGCGAGATGGCACGGGTGATCCCTAATTGTATATATTCCCCCACACAATATTTTTATTCTGTATATTTTCATTAAATCCGCCGGAGCGAGTGAACTCAACCCAATAAAACTGATGCTGGCTTGTAGTCCGCAAGTTACCAAACCCATCTGCTCACCAATAAGGTGTTAAGCGAGATGACTCGCTCCGATGGATATATATATAAATATATATTTTATTTCACAATAAGATTCTCATTTCTTTTTCTTTTTGTATCCTGTGTATATACACTGCTGGCCACCCAAATTGCAACACCAAGAAAGACAAGAGATATCGCAACAATATTCATTTTGTAGGTAGCATGTTGACCAAGCATCAAATGATTAAATTTATAGACTTCTGTGAGGTGTGGTTCCTGCCAAAATCAGTAGCTAGAGTAGCCGCCATTGTTGGAGATCACCGCTGCCACACGCCTCGGCATTGATTCAAAGATACTTTGGATGTGTTCTTGGGGTACAGCAGACCAAGCAGCTTCCACGCGTTGCCAAAGTTGATCTGGTGCGGCAGCTGGGGATGTAATCTGGGTCAATCGTTGAGCAACCATGGACCACATGTTTTCTATCGGCGAAAGATCCGGAGAGCGAGCTGGCCAGGGAAGCAATTCAATCTGGCGATTGACGAAGAACCTTTGGACAATGCGTGCCACGTGTGGTCGCGCATTATCCTGTTGAAATATGGCTGTGGGCAAGCCCTGAAGGTAAGGAAGGACAACTGGCTCCAACACCTCGGAGATGTAGCGCTGGCTTTTTAAAGTACCGGCAATGCGTACTAGAGGAGTGCGAGAGTGATATCCAATACCGCCCCATACCATAATACCCGGTGCAGGACCAGTGTGGCAGTGCATAACGCAGCTGTTCAGCATCCTCTCTCCACGGTGTCTCCAGACTCGAATCCGACCATCGTGGTGTTGCAGACAGAAGCGTGACTCGTCAGTAAAGACAATTTCATTCCATTGTGCCGTCCACATCCTTCTTTCATCGCACCATTGGCGGCGGAGACGTCTGTGGTTCTGCGTCAAGGGTAGACGAAGCAATGGACGTCTTGCGGACAGACCACTCTGCTGTAAACGGCGTCGAATGGTACGCGCAGACACTGGATGATGCGGTACAGACTGAATGTGCTGTGCTATGGTTCGTGATGTGGCTGAGCGATCCGTCACTGCCATACGCACAATATGCCTGTCATCATGTGAAGTGGTGCACTGAGGTGGATGCGATCGAACACGTCGGTCCGTCGTACCCTCCTGCATCCAACGATCACATATCCGCATTACAGTTGTTTGGTTTCGTCCAACACGACTACCGATTTCCCTGAAAGATAATCCACAATCTCGGTAGGCCACTATCCTTCCTCTGTCGAACTCGGATACTTGATCAAAAGATGATCGCTGTTTTCTACGAGGCATAATTGATCGTTTTTTTGAAAAAACCACAAGAAAAACACAATTGCCGTACTTCAAATCGTCGAAAACTCCAAGCCTTAAATAGCGCTTTGAAGTGGCGCCAAAGGCGCGCGTGATGTGCGTCTGCGCTGAAATTCTAATAATTTGCATATCTCACCTCCGCTAATGCATGTTGTAAATTTCATATTATTTGCATGCTTCCTTCAGGGTGTTGCATTTATGGTGGCCAGCAGTGTAATATGGCAAGTATAAAATAACAGATGAGATGACATGGCCCTCCTCAATTTCTTTTAAAACATACCTCCATCCTAATATGCGTACATTTATCCGTCTTAACGAAACCCCGAAACTTTTCTCAACTCCCAACCCCATCTCGTCTGTAACCACCACAAAATTTGTAAATCGCGAAAGACAGTGCCCATTTGTCCGAGCAAATATATTGTAAAAATTGTTTTATGGTTCTTTTTTTGACATAAAATAAAGTATTCCAGACTCTGCCACGAAGCTGAGCTGGAAGATATCTCGGCAACGGGATAAGTCCTGTGGCAAAGTTCTGGCGTTCATTCATTCAATATAAATGATAGAATAATTTTATGTATATATGAAGCGTGTACAATAATAGATGACATGGGAGCCCTCAAATAATTTTTATTACAATAGTACATTCATTCTTTTTTAATGAAATCCTGGAATATTCTCCAAAAACTTTCAACTTCATGTCATCTGTTATCTCACCAAGGAAATATATTGTTACTATTTTGTACGTTTTTTTTTATGTATATTTTTTGCAGACGTATTACTTACTGCTAAGACCGAAATTAGCCGATTTACGAATTGGAAAATTTCGTTAAATATTAATCATGCCAATATCTGAAATTCGGACATTGGACGGTCAGCTCGTGAAGTGGCTGGTGGCCCATGACCAAAGCCCGGTAGCAAAGGACATGATTCGGGATCGACGTAATTTCTTCGTGATAATTTTTCCACGTTAGTTACGCCAGCCCATCAAACCGCCTGAAAAATACTATATACTTATATAGTGTTTGCTCTCAAATTTCACATTTTCTTTCTCTCGTCATATGGAGATAATCCAATACAGCTGCTATATATGGACATGTATCACACGTTGGTGATTAAAAAAATGGATTTGACTCCTACCGGACCGTCTTATATCAGCACATCGAGATTTGGCCAGGCATCTCCAGCCACTTCACGAAATGGCTAGCCAAAGTCCCAATCTGCAAATTTCCAATTCAGAAATTTCTACAATTCAGAATTTGGTCAGTTCGTGAAGTGGCCGGGTGCCGTCGTGAATTGGCTATACTTCGGGATTTGGCCGTAACACATGCATGAAAAAAAAAGAAAAATAATACAAATATATTATGTTCATATATATTTATTTTTTCCGGCTTAATTATAAAGTGTTCCAGACCCTTCCACGAAGCTGGGCTGAACAGAGATTCCGGCAACGGGAAAAATCCGCTGGCAGAGCCCTGGCGTTCATTCATTCAGTATAAGTGATAGGAAAAAAAAGAGATAGGATATTTCTCTTTCTTGTTTTTTTTTTTGTCATTATTCTCCGTGTTGGAGGGAGAAACACTTATCAGTTGCACAAAATCAGAATCATTATTCTTGAAAAAAACTAAGGTTGGAATTCACAGAGAGTTTTGATTGCCAGTGCGGCTGCTTGAGGGGTTAAGTTACGTCAATACCACTGTCAAACATTTCAAAACATACAGATGGGAACTTCAACGTAACTCAAAGATATTTGCATAAATATTACATTCAGCTGAAGTTAGATCAGAGAATCTGGGCGCATAACCAATATCTTTCTAGTTGAACATAAAATATTCATACCCGGATTTACAAAACTCAACTAACGATAAATTTTAAAATATCAGAGAAGAATAAAATCTTATAGCAGATCTTTTAACGCTATAAAACTTAAATCGAGAACAAATTTCACAACCATGAACATATAATAAAGATTCGCCAGGACAAATAAAGGAAGCAATTCCAGAATCAAAGGAAATATCCCGGATTTAACACGCATCCTGGATCTCTCATCTCCATTCTCTTGAGAGAGAGAGAAAAAAAACCCAACGAATTAGAATAGTGGGAGGAATTTTTCTTGAAAACCCCAGTATATCCGGAATAAGTCAAGTCCATGATGACGCTCATTTAGCTCAGACATTTTTCCTGTCCAGGACATACTTTCTCTAGTATCCACATATACATCTCGTTTCTCGTGCCCCCTTCTTATCACCCCCCCCCAAGGAGGGGAGAGGGGGCATTTAAAATGGAAAGCCTGGAGAAAAGTTCTTCAAGTTCCCGGACGGCGCATCGGAGCGTTAAACACACCGCTGTAAAAATGGCAGGGGCCCCTCTTTGGAAAAGAAAAAAAAAAACGCATATTTTAATGCTGTTTCTAAATGCGTTTGCCCATTTTCCCTTATATGCTCACTCTGCGTGGGGTCGTAAGCTTCGGTAAGTAGGTTTGTGGCATGATGCCAGAAATTGCGAAAATAAGAAAAAAATCAAGAAAAATGGCAAAAAAAAAAGTTAACCCTGGATTTAAGAAATGTAGTTTTCGCGTTATTTTTCCTACAAAAAAATAGAATACAAGGGGGAAAAAAAATCGCACGTCTTTTAAAATGGAGTTAATAGGATATCTCACATTGCTATATATTATCTGTGTTATAAGCTAAGAATTTCGAAAGGAATTTATTTTATTTTTTCTCTTTATTCAGGGAAAAGCAGAAAAATACGCATTTGTTTGGCAATATATTAGGATGCCTATAAAAAATGAAACAGTAAAAAGAATTTTGTGTATTATTATTATTATTATTGTTTTTTTTTTTTTTTTCATTTGGCATGTGTTCGAATTTGAGGCGTTATTTTATATATAGAAATTGGAGAGGAAAATAAATGGTTGAAGGGAAAGTAGGAATAAAAAAGTACTTATTTTACTTTTTTTTGGGGGGAAAAGCTTAAATGCGTCCATTGAAAGAAATTAAGGATTCGATCAATTGCCGAAGTTTTTCACACTTTTTTTATTTCCAAAAAAATAGAAGAAAGAAGGATTTTTTTGAAGTTTTTTTTTGTCTTGGATTAGTTTTTTTTTTGTAAGTTTTATTTTTGTCTCAAAAATGTTTTAATAGAATTAATTTTTTTTTTTGGGGAGCTGGAATTTTCATTATATATTGATTTGTATGCAGCGACGCTTGTTGTGGCGTAATTATCTTGAAACACTTGCACATTTTCGAAGGAAACATCGGTTTTTGAATTTTGTTAGTGTGATTTTTTTTTTCAATGTAGAGAGTTGTTGTTGCTCGTCTTGTGATTGTATTTTTGAGATTGTTGATGGACACGTGCACTAAAAGCTCGCTTACTACATTTACTTTATTTTTTTTTTCTTTTCTAAGCTTGACGGTTGATAAGGAATTATCATCATTATATTCTGTTGCCGATGTGTATATTCCACTGACGGTTATTAAAGTGACAAATATATTGATTGAAAAAAATATTGGCGGAACCAAGGAATTGAGGAAAATATCAGAAAGATATATGCCTGCTTTTTTCAAATTCTATATTCTCAAGAATTTTAATCTTTTAAAAATGTCTGCACACTTCATTCACAACTTTTGTTCGATGTAGGTAATGTTTATAAAAATCACTATTTTTACAAGAAAGGTTATAATTTAGGACGTTTTCGTGAAAATTGAACTCGTATAAGAGGGACAAAATGTAATGCCAATTCCCAACACTGATTCTAATGACAATGATATTCCAGTGATTCCAGTGATGATTTGTTGGTAATGAGTCAACATCTGTCATGTTTTTGTACAGTTGGCTGTTGATGAAGTGGAAATTAAATTCTAACACAAAATCGTATCGAAACAGTCCGATCAAAATCAAAAATTAAGTTAAATTAATTTAATCTATCAAAAAAGTGAAACGAAATAAGTTTATTCAATTGTCTCATGAAAAAAAAAGTACTTCTTCCATGGTGCACTGAAAGTTTCGTGTTGAAAGTTTTTTTTTCCTCTCTTTCAAATCGAGCACATATACTTATACACCATGAGGAATTTAATACGATTAAATAATCGACGTTTGGGTTTACTCAAAATTCCAAAACGAACACGGCTATACCCGTTTCAGAACTATATGAAGTTCCTTCATCAGTAGCAGAAACAAAGAAGAAAGAAAATATTGAAAAAACTCCTTATAGCGGGAGTTACTCGCTGTTGTAGACAAGAGTCGAATTTAAAATGAACCGGCAACAAAAGAGCAAGAGGACGGAAAAAAGAAGAAAAATGGTGGAGCCAATCACAACCGAGAACGTGATAGTGATGCTGATGGAGAATAATAATTATTGTAGAAACTGTTGCCAGATTTTTGAGAAGGGTGGTGTGCTAGATAGGTCGTTGACCAACTGGTTTGTGTCTTTGTTGATGTGGAATGATTCGAAGAAATCCAAGTCAGACGGTGAGGGACATTTTTGGATGATTTTGGCAGAAGAGAAGTCAAATTTGTGGTCAAAGGACCAGCAGTGTTGGGCTATGGATGAGCGGTTAAGGTCTTGGTTGCTTACGTATCTTCTATGCTAATTTAAACGGTATTTTAGGGCACGTTTAGTTTGGCCTATATATGATAATCCGCATTGGCATGAAATGCTGTAGATGCCCCAGTTGTTGAGTGTGTCAATGGGATTTTTCAGTTAAGAGAAACGAAGTTTATTGACGGGGGTGAAAACCACAGAAAAATTGTATTTTCGAAGGATTTTAGCGATGCGTTGGCTGGTTTTTGGGAAGAAAGGCAAAATGATCAAGTTTTTATGTTCAGGTTTAGGCTTGGTTTTGGAAGTGTTTTTAATCAGTTTGCTGTGTAGATTATCAATGAGAGAGATACGGTAGCCACGATCGACTGCTATTGCTCTAAGGAGATTCAGTTCAGCATCGAGTAACGTCGGCGAAGAGCAGATATTAATGGCTCGCTTCACGTATGTCTAGAACGAGGCATACTTTTGTGATGGAGGATGCGCAGAGAGGTTGTGAGGGGGTAGAGAAACCGCAAATGGTTTGCGAAATACAGTGGTAGAGAAAGTTTGTTCATGGCGAGTGACCAATACGTCCAGGAATGCAATTTGGTCATTGTTTTCTTCCTCTATAGTGAATTGAATGCAAGGGTCAATGGAATTGAGAGTATTTAGAATATGGTCAATGTTAGCGTTACGGCCAAGAAGAACGAAGCAATCATCAACATATCTGACATAAAAAGGAAAACGAATTTCACGGAAGAGTTTTGTTTCAAAATAGTGCATGTAGATGTCACTAAGTACAGGACTGAGAGGGTTTTCCATGGCAAGGCCTTCAGTCATACGATAGAATTGTTTGGTGAAAGAGAACGTATTTCCGAACGAAAGAGAACGTAACGTCCAAACTCGTACATAAGCATGCCACTCGGAAACATTTTCCCCCTCCCCAAGGTTAACAACAATGCTGTAATTAATTTATCGAAAGTTGAAATCAATGACCAGGAGCTCTGCGCCCTAAAATTTAATAACAATTAGCCCAACACTGCTGGTCCTTTGACCATAAATTTGACTTCTCTTCTGCCAAAATAATCCAAAAATGTCCCTCACCGTCTGACTTGGATTTCTTCGAATCATTCCACATCAACAAAAACACAAACCAGTTGGTCAACGACCTATCTTGCACACCACCCTTCTCAAAAATCTGGCAACAGTTTCTACAATAATTATTATTCTCCATCAGCATCACTATCTCGGTTGTGATTGACTCCGCCATTTTTCTTCTTTTTTCCGTCCTCTTGCTCTATTCTTTTGTTGCCGGTTCATTTTGAAATTGACTCTTGTCTACAACAGCGAGTAACTCCCGCTATAAGGAGTTTTTTCAATATTTTCTTCCTTCTTTGTTTCTGCTACTGATGAAGGAACTCCATATAGTTCTGAAACGCGTATAGCCGTGTTCGTTTTGGAATTTTGGGTAAACCCAAACGTCGATTATTTAATCATATTATCAAACCCAAAAGGTAATCCATTTCCATGAGAAATTTGCTACCGAATGAGTTATGCCGGAATTCTGATTTAGCATCTGATGTTGTGAGTGAAATTTAGCGCTGCCATCTATTTTTCACAAAAGGAGTGATGTGTAATGACTGAACATTTGTACGATGTACGTTTGTCGCTCTCTGTGCGGATAGTTTTTTATGGGACATAATGGATGCTCCAGCAGTACTCTGTCATCACATGAAAGTTTCATCTGCCTAGATTTTTTGATGAAGCCTCTTCCTTTGTACCTTACTAAAGTGATACAGATTGTCTGGAAATTTCTCCAAGTGGCTGTGAAGAAAATACACCTTTGTGTTCGTATAAGCATCCGAATTGTTCGTCATAACTTTTTTTAACCAAACTTTCTAATTCCAAACCAATTCTTCATAATTATCTGTTTTGTGGTTACTTATAGAATTCTTAATTTTAATACAGATAAAATTTCTCAAACTTTTTTCTCATTCGTCATCCCTTTTTCTAATTAACCTTCATCCGAGACTCCCAAGAGTAGTTTTAACGAAGAATCTCTTCGAAAACCTTCGTCAGGGAAGCTGCTCCGCTGCGTACAGTTTAAGAACCCCCGATCTAGACAAACCATGGCCAGGCAGAAGTTCAATATCAGTCAGATGCCGGAAGTTTTAAATCCTCAACGAGCTTACTACAAGTTGAGGAACATCAAAAATCCCTGCAGGCAGTTTTTCATTGCTGAGTCAAACTAAAACTTTACAGATGTACCGTATTCTCTAGCATTAGCCGGCATGTCCGGAAAATCGAGGGATATCATGTTTTTTTTAATGTGAGAGTCTAAATCAATGCTGTCTTACCGGAAAAAATTACTATTTTGCTCAGTCACTTGATAAAAATAAAGAAAATACAAATAGAAAGAGACCAGAACAGGCAAATTGCCCAACAAGGTGACTGAAAAAGATGCAAATTAAAAGTATGGATGTTAACTATAATCAAAATACTGCAACCGAATATAAAAGCATATATCATGGAGGAGCATTAATATCAAAATGTAACATTTACTTATTGCTTTAATTCAATTATCGTTCACCTAAAATCAAATTTAGATGTGTGTTTTGGATGCTCAGAAATTAAAAAAAAATGGCGTTACCTTTGAATCACATCAACATGTTTCGCAATGCAAAATGCTTTTCTTTTTCATTTATCTTATTTCAATAGTATCATAGATATGATCATGAACGAATATTCTTAGCATCCAACATTTATAATATAAATCAAGATTTGCGGTAGAAAAAATCCAAGCACAAAAAGCTTAAACTATCTCAACGTAAAACAGATACGATTGTTAAAAGCGGAGAACAGTACGTCGGAAAATATGTTTCTGTTCATGGCATGCTGTTCTCCTTGCCTGCTAATACGACGGTATCAGGTATTTCATGATTCGGTTATCTTTATTGAGTGTCCTGAGAAATTGCTTTATTAGGCCAAGCTTTATACAGGGTGTCCTGTAAGTCCTACTACGGCTTTTATCTCATCAACCATTCGGTGTAGATGTATAGTTCCAATTTAGGAAATGATAAAAATGTGAATGAAATGTGTCAGAAATCCCCCTTCCCAACCAATTTTGAGATTGAAAGTACGGAGTGTCACAAAATTAAAAATCGAAATTTTTAAACGCTCCCCTTTGTCCTCTAACTTTCAAATAGAAAGTTGTAGCCTTGTCTCTTCTGAGCCCAAATAAAAAAACATAACAAGGGAAGAACTTTAAAAAACAAGCTTTTAACCACACCATTTGCTGAAGCTTGCCCTGCATAAAGTGGGGCGAGAATCGTTTTTTCGATAATTTTTCTATCAACCAACAGCTCCCTGATAATTTCCACTGTATCTACAATCAAGCGTTTCTTTAAAAGAAAATTTCAATTTTTTTCCAGTAATCTATGTGTTGTCTACTATCCCTCTAGCAAATTAATAATTGGCAATTATGCATAACTACCATCTATTGTAATTTCCGTTGTAGCACATAGCTAAAGTACGAGGAAAAATTTTAGAAAAGTGTGGTGAAACAAGCGTTGTTTGTTAGTTCATGCTCTTTTTTCCCAAATTTTCTTATATATTAAATTCAAATATTTTAGCAAATATTGCAGTTAAAAACTCGTGATTTTTCTGGTTGGACCCAGAAGATGCAGGGCAAAAGCTTTTTAAGTTAAAATTAGAAAACGCGAAAACGTATAAACATTTAGATTTTTGGTATTTTCTGACGCATAGTAGTTCCATTCTCAAAAACAGGTGCAGGGTAATTTCTTTGAACATATTTTGAACATTTTTAACAAGTGGAACCATACCTGTACGATGAACGGTTGATAAGATAAAGGCCGAATTAGGAATTGCAGGACACCCTACATATTTTAGAAAGTTATATTACTTCAGCACCTCACTCTCCATAAAGTGGTGCGATAATCATATTTTTTTGATAATTTTTCTAACCAACACAGTTAATTTTCACTGTATCTACAATCAGCGTTTCTTTAAAAGACGATTTCACCTTTTACAGTAATGTATGTGTTATCTACCACCAATTTCTAGCAAATTAATAATCGGTAATTATTCATAACTACCATCTATTGTTAAGATACTGTATATCGTGTTGCTGCTATATGTTAATATCGTAATATATCTATTGTTAAAGAGGATGATACCAATATATACGATGTTTTTTTGTGCAGCATTTCCCTCATAATTTTCCGTAATCGGGTAAGTTTTGGGAATATTCTATTCCATGTTACCTTATAACCTGTTTGAAAGCAATAAAAAAAAAAAAAGCGCCGTCCGTAACAAGTAACAGCGGCTATATCTACTTCCAGAATTTATTTCTAGCGAACGGGAACAGCGTTTTATTACAGCCGTGTACTCGCCGTGCAATTTCCGCTGTAGCACATGTACCTAAAGTACGAGGAAATAAAAAAGGGGAGGCCCATAAATCCTTCGAAGAAGTCTATAACCTTTTTCCAAATCGCTTACTTTTCTGGATCGGGATCAGGAAAAGATCATGTTAACTTTCACACGTTTCAATGCGAATTTCTTTGCCATTCCGTTGTGTACTTCTGTACAAAAAATGGTCGAGGTGACTGCGATATTTTATGTTGAATGTGAAGATATGGATTTTATTCGAGAAAGTATATGCTATAAATTTGGATCTAGATGTTGAAAAAGAAAGGAAAGTAAACTTACTGGGTCTTTTTTTTGTACTTGAAGAATGCAATAATGCTTTTGTTTAATTTTTTCAAAACCTTGAAGCATCTTCGGTCTTGGAGTAAGACATTTTGAACTGTTGCTCTTGAGAACTGAGGTGCTCATTGAGAAAAGAATAATCAACGGTGTTTGATTATACAGTACAGCACTATTTTACAACGGCGAGGGTATCGATGATATTTCTGTACTATTTCATTTGAAGAATCTGAATTGTCCCTCTCAAACTCGAACATTCACTTTTTCGGAATTTTCAAAATGTTTTTGCGTTATTTGGTGATACTCAAAAAACGCATTAATGTTTTTCTGTTTTCCGACTTTTTATATTTTAAATTTCTTTTTGTGAAGAAATAATTCACTTCAATATTTTTAGCCAGGATGATGCAGGGAATATTTATCTCCGCATACAATTATTACCAGAATTTTATTGATAAATTGTATCTAATATATATCGTTTTTCCCTGAGTCATTTTTTCCTAGAAGTTATCTTAAAAACCTCCTGAATGTTCAACTTCAAGTGCTGCCGTCTGATAAAAGCCTCTCAGATTTCATATTTACGATATTTCTAACTCAAAACATACACAATCCTCTTTCAGGGCTTAACTTCTTCCTTCCTTAACTTTAATCCTTAAGTCAGGGTTTAACTTCTCCAGGTTAAAAACAAGAATTCTGTAGTGAGAAAAAACAAACCACACATTTATGGCACCAGGGTCTGAAAGGGTTATGTGATTTGAGTATGATTATACTGTATGTTGTATAGTTGCTACATTAGTGCTTTTCTGTTGACAGGCACAGACGGTGCTGGTGATTCGAAAAAGAATATAGAAGCTGTGTCTTGAGTTCAATAAAATCTATCATGTTCTTCTATTAACGGGGATATTCCCAAATAAGTTAAGAACACTACGCAATGTATTTTTATGCGTATAAGCCGCAAATGCCAATTTCAGTGCTTTAAGTAAGATATCATTGTATAGTCCTCATATGAAAATTTCATCAGCAATAATGAAATCATGAGAAAATGAGTTGTTTTTTTCCGGTATTTCGGAAAAATGTAGATTTTTCAATTCGTTTCTATACGCCGTAAATCTATGTAAAATATTTTTGAGAAATTTTAAGTTTGAAAATATACCTCACACACACACACTCTCTCTCTCTCTCTCTCTCTCTCTCTCTCTCTCTCTCTCACACACACACACACACCCTCTGAAAATAAAAGAAAAGCAGCAGATAAGGCACAGTGGTGTATAGTCTGAGGAATTCCATTGTTTTTTTTCAACATATAATCCATATATCTCTAATGATTGATGGAACTGGTTTTGTTTTTACAATGAGGTTAGTTTTCCGGTATGGGAAACTTTAAAAACTGGTGGCAGATGGCAGCACTACACATAACCAGCGTTACACAGAAACAAACGTCACGTCAGGTTTCACTACACGTACACGCACATTCCCCTCATGTACCAATTCGTTAGAGGTTCCGCAAAGGAATAGTAACGAGGTGAATGTGTCGTTTAGTAGTAGTAATAGTAGGGGAAACTAAGAAAAATATTATATAGGGTTTATATCATCGTCAGAAGTGCCGTCTTAACGAATGGGCCCAACCTGGCACGTCACGGGGGAATTCAACATAAAGGGGGGGGGGGCTCAGGAAAATGAGATCTGGTTGAAATTTTCCGCAATTTACCTGGTAGGGCCTCAGAAAAATCACTTGGCCCGAAGGCTCATGATGCTCTTAAGACGGCCTGATCCTTAGATCTGTGAAGTTGGTAATGTGAATGAGTGCTGTATCAATTTTCGTAAAAAGCTTATGCTTGGATCGGTCATCGCATCTTGATAATGCGATGTATATTATATGTAATTCGTGTCATGTTAAAATTTGTTATGAGATTTACTATTTAAGCTCGAAATGCTTTACATAGTAATGTAAAGTACTCTCTATGTGTAAAACATTTCTCTTAAATAGCCAATCTCATAACAAACTTCATCATGACACGAATTACACGTAATGCACATACGCAATACAAAATGATGACTGTTTAATTACGAGTCATGCTGAAAGGCATCGCGTCTTTCTTTGTTACAAACAAAATGATTTAAAACATATTGGCAAGTACTACTACTACTACTACTTCTCCTTAACCAAGCATGCCCCTCGTACACATTCCTCTATGAAATTTCTAACGAATTGGTACAAGCCATAATGTGCGCGTACGTGTTGTGAACCTAACGTAAATTTTTTTCTGCGTAATGTTTGTTATGTGTACTGTGCTGCCATCTGACATCAATATTGGCAAGTAATTATTACTTAACGGCCAGGCTTCATATAATGAAATAAGAGATTTATTAGCTTACGGAGTCACCGAACGCAGAGTCACTGCTTCGATATGAACATTTATTACGACGACACATAACAATTATCTTGGTTAATAAAAAAGGAAGACAGACATAGAAATTTTGGACCTCACGCTTTCGTGTGTAGTAACTCTCTGCTCGTGTTTTCCAGACGGTCGTCTCCAGTACCCGTGACCCGACTCTTGGGGGTCGTCTACGTTGGGCACCACAAGCTTATACTATACGGCCGAATCGTGAATAATCTCATTACAGTTGACGCCGCTTATGATAATAACTGATAATGCTATCATTCGGGTATTGTTATCATTTTTCCAAATAACGGAACGGCCCAATATCATAACATTAGAAAAAATACGTTTTTTTGTTTTCAGTTTATTCATATAATGTTATCAATTTCTTTTTTCCGCTGAAAGTATTTTTTTGCATATTTTTAAGATAAGACGCTTTAAAAATTATTTCTCCCACCGTAAGTTATCGCTATCACGCTGCAAGACTATGTATGAGTCTAGAAGGTGTTCTCTGCCTCTCTTCGTTGTTGACAATCATTTTCGTATCTTAATATCGCAATCGAGCCGTAGTGTTCGCTGCAATCCATATAAGTGTGAAGTTGCTCTTTTAGATGGTTTCCGTATAATGAAGGCAAAAAAAAAGAGAGATTTTCGTTCGGTTCTTGATCAGTTTCTTTCAATTGACCAGATTCAAATTTATTTTTCTGAGAGACTTTCTTAAGGCCAGGACCATGCGAAATGTATCGCACATTAGAAAAAGTAATGTAATTCGTGTCACTTCCATTCCAAGTCCTCACACACGCTCAATTAAGGAAAAAAAACAGTATTTTAGTTTGTGGGGGAGGGAGAACTGTTTTAGTATAACACAAAAATCGAACTGAAAATTTTGCAATCAATTATGTATGAAAGAAAAACCGTCGCCCCGTTTTTTCTTATGCTCGTTTATTATACATCCCGCATGGTAACCGTTCTAGCAAACGGGATTATCCTCTGATATAGTTATCATTCGGTTATTGTTATCACAAACCAAGTTCCCGATGTGATTACATTAAGCGGCATAGAATTTTAGAATGATTTGTACCCATAGTATATCATTTTATTCGTGAATGCAGTAAAAGTCCGTGATAATGACAGTTCACAATCACGAGAAAAATTGTTGGTATAACGTATTTGCTATAGCATTTTTAAATAGAATTTCGTTTTTCTACCAGAGTGATTCAGTTGACCAACCGAAGAATTAAAATTCTGAATTATTTGTGAAAGGGTTAAAACATTTCAGCCTTTATTCTTTGTTAGAAGTACCTCGGAGTACGTGCTATGATGAATGTCATCCTTAGTTGAACTTCTTGAATAGATAATAGCGAAAACTTGCATTTTTGAGAGTCTTTCCAACGTTATATCGAATGATTCCTAACATTTCAAGTTACTACTACTGAATTTTTTTTGTACCTTTAATATTAGTTATTTGCAAATCGCTTGTTAAAGCGAGGTTCTATAATTAAAACCTCGCTATAATGTATTATAAGTCATTATAAGCCGTACTCGTTATACAGATTTTTACGGTATCTTGAATATTGAAAATTTAAAAAGAAATAATAATAATGTTTCATAATTCAGACAGTAAACGCAAAAATACTAAAATTATAATTATAGTATTGAAATTATGCTAATGTATTTGGAAATCTTCATCAGTATCAGGTTGATAATGTGTGAGTCAGTATTCATGAGTTCGCTAATCAATAACAATTTAGGTTTTTCTTCTTGGGTCGATGTTTACGTATTTGGCAGTCTTGAAACACTTTAATCTTCTATAACAGCCGTATATTCAGCATTATACTCTAAGTGAGTGAAAAAAAATAAATAAACATAAATGAATTGTGTGAGCTATCGTACAAGAATCCTCAGAGGAAGCGTTATAATCTGCTTAGTTTCTGTTGTGCTGCAGTAGTATGGGGTCAGCAATAGCGTGTGCCAACACAACGGAGTTAGATTAGTCTCTTACCCGACTTAATGGCCATATTTATCAGCACAAAAAAAAAAAAAAATTCTTCTCTGAAGGCAATTTCATGTCCCAGGATGGCAACTCTACTATTTAACCTTGCACGCACATTGACTCGTACTTAACCTCCTACACATTCCTCTGCGGAATTTGTAACGTTACATGCGTGAATGTCTGTTGCGAGTGTATTGCGGTACTGTTAGAGTTGTGGTTGCTTGGTGTTCCTGCTGATGCTGTCATCTGTCTTCCATATTGTAAAATAAAGATCACCATATAGTAAAAGTCTGTTGCAGCGAGTATGGTATTTTTAACGAGAATCTTGTTATTACGAATAATTCGCAAGTGAGAGTCAACAGCTAATGTTAAAGATTCAAAAAAATGTTCGTAATAATAAATAAATATTCTGATTTCAATTTATAGATGAAAATCAGAGCACATTCGATATAACGGCAACGAAAATGCTCGAAAAAATCTTTTCTTTTCTCCTTCCTTTACGAATTACAAGTAAAATATATACTGGAAAAAGTGGCATTTTTTAAAAAATCTCTTCATCCCATTCATAGATGTTCATAAATGGGGCATGTCGGTATTTCCGGATAGATAGGAGGGCCTCTCATGCTGTATCTTATCTTCTTGTTATCTATATAGGAGGTGGAAAACACAAAACTTTATCTATAGGTAAGTTGGTTGAGCGGGTAGGATCTCGACGCCTGGTTTATTATTTCCACGACATCATTGTTATTTCCCTGGAAAAATTCCCCCCTCCCCTCCTTTCTTGGAATCTTTCAAAACTGGACACAGGGCAAACAGGTATTGTTGATTTTCTTTGGCTATAGGGAAGTTCAGTAAGTTGTTTCTTCCTGCAGCTTTTTTTAAGCTAAAACTGCATGAGAGAGACAGTTTCGGATTTTTTTAGACTTTGTTTTTGCTATGGAAAGACAAAGGAAAAATTTAGCACCCGAAACAAAATTTCAGATTTTATTCAAATGTTAAAAAAAAGAAAAAAAGATAACGAAACAAAAGGTGAAATCGGAAAAAAATTCGGGTTCAATCGCCAAATTTGTTTTTCTTTGTTATATAATCAATTCTATGCATGCATAAGCAGTTACCTCTAGGTGCATATTTCAGCAAAAGTAGTTCAAAATAAAATTAAAAAAATAAAATTTATCTAGTCCAACTCCCCTATTTTATATGATTATAGCTTTGAAAAAAAAACTAAAATTCCTTTATATCGAGAAATCCATTGTAACGACAATCCCCTCTGTGTTTGTGAACTGTCGTTATAAAGGACATATACACTTAGATAAATTAATCTGACACTGAAAATTAGTTAGAAAAGCCCTAGGCATCACTTGGTCATTCGATTAGCCCCCCTCCCCCTATCTTGTTCCTAACTATGTCAAATTGAAAGATTTAGAGAGCTTCAAGATAGCGCTTACTTAAACATTTTGGCATAAATCTGAAAAATTCGTTCGTTTCTTTTCCTGATTCACCAAGGATATAAGTAAAGCAAGATGCAAATTAAGTTTAGATAAAAAAAAATGAGTGTTTGATATTACATGATATCATGAAATGCCATGACGATTGTATGCTGTAATTCCCGTTAAACAGATCCGAAAAAGTATTGGAGCAGTTTCATGAGGATGTACAAAATTCTACAGCCATTAAAACCAGTCAAGATGATGGTATAAGAAGAAAAGCTATATAAGCAAGAAGGAAATATATCTCCTATAAAATTCAATCCCAAAATCATTACATCAAAATTTATCACATAAATATGTATCTTAGACACAAAAAATGATATTTAACACGTCCATAAAATAACGCGTCAATCTCAGGAGATCCTATAACGATCCCAACAATTTCTATAAGTGGTATTTTTTCTCTTCCCCCCAACACAAAAGGATAAGGTACTATAAAAACGAATCCATCAATTACCTTTCTCAGAAAATACGACCATTAGTAGGACCCCGAAATGAAAACGCTTCCCTTGGGAAAGGCCAAGACGAAATAGTTTCGTCAGTTAGAAATAGTTCTTAAAGAGAGAGACGGAGAAGGAGAAAAAAAAAGAGATAAGAAAGAAAATAAAAAAAGAGATAAGATATATATATGAACACAGAGCGAGTGAGTGAGTGCCTGTAGGGTGTGTGAGTGGCACTTGAAGAATGAAATATTTCGAAAAGTAGCCTCGAACCCCCTCTCTCTCTCTCGTACTTGCCACTTTGTTTTTGTTTCATCTCGAGATTAAATTCCATTGCGTATCAGAGTGAAATTCATCTCTGAAGTGAGGGGGGAATTCCATTATTCTTCAGGCTTTCCATCCATCATAACTTTTACATTTTCCAGGCCATTCCTCCACCGACTCCGGTGTTCCTTAACGCCTTTCCATCATGCTTCAAACTCTGGTTCACCTCACTTTCTACTTTTTTTTTTTAATGTTATTTTATTTCTGCTCGCCCCCCTGAAATTTTCTGACGTCGGCACCGTCCATGTTCCCTCTCTCCTTCTGGTCTTATCCTCCAGCCGTCCTTGAGGAATATCTCTCCAAGTTTTATTTTATATTTTTATTCACTACCTTCTCTTTCTCCTCTATGGGTCCCAGAGAAGAGATCCAGAGCATGCGACCAGTTGAGCACTGGGTTGGCAACTTGGCTTGTAGGATCCATTCATCTCCTTCAGGGATCGTATAAGGCCCTTCATGAAGCCTTCGTTCGGTTCGGCCTCTCTCTCTCTCTCTCTCTCTCCGTGAAGTGATTGATATGGAAAAAGCCAAATCCCGTTGTTCGAGCGACTGGTGATACCCGTGATGGATTATAAGAGGAAAAAGGCGGGATGGGATACGGGGTATCCTGGAGTAGTTGGAAGGGTAAGGGACGGCTTCACACAGAAAACCGATATCTTGAATGAAGGGTAAGGCTTTCTATTTTTCTTTTCTTATTTATTCTGGAGATTCCTGAAGAAACTCTTTTTATTCCACCGATCCACTCATGTAAGAAATCGTCTCAGACAACCACGTGTACTTATTTTAAAAGTACGTCACATTTTATACTGAATTCGATCAAATGCCCTTAATACGTGTTTTTAGTTTCGATATTCAATACATGGACCAAAAAAAAGTCAAAAGTTCCGGCGAAATTCGATTCTGAAAGTTTCGATTTCTTCTCCGTTGAAATTCAGCTGGAGTTAAATAATAGTGTTATTTGAATGATTTAGATGTTATGAATCTGGTATTGAATTGAGCATTTTTCAATACTGTTCTAGAACTTTTATACACCTGTGGAGAAGTGAAATTAGTTTGCAGACGGCACAAAACAAAGAGAAGTAACAATTTGAGAATCAGTCAAAAGCAATCCCAAAAATGATCGGCAAGAAAGGGGTAATTTGCAGACCGGCGAGAAATTAATAAATGGGAGAAATAATTTGCGGATTCGCCAAAAAAATTCTTAGAAATAGCTTTAGAACCGGTAAAAAATTAAATGGGAGAAATAATTTATTTACCGGCAATAAAGAAGGGAGGGATAATTTGCAGACCATCAAAAAATTAATGGAAAAATAATTTGCGAACTCACAAAAAAAATATCTATAATTGAAATGGTTTGGGAACCGGCCAAACAATAATTACTAGAAACATAATGATAAATTAGTATTGTGTAATTTCTCTGGTGGTAACGTATTGAAGAATATGGGATGATGTAAGAGTAAAATGGTTTTTTTTTTCAAAAGTGTTTTATAAACGTAGCGAATACAAATTACTTAGTCTATCTGAAAATCGAGTTGTAATTAGAGGTGATGCAAATTTACCTTTGATAGGTGGAAGATAGACATATAGAAATATAATTGACGAAAGTAAGTATTCCAAGACGTTGATGAAGTTGTATCAATGGTGTTGTAAAATCATTTGTGATGATTTGAGTTATTCTTTTGTGGAGGCTGATTATAGGGAAAAGATTTGAAGGATGAGCAGAACCCCAAACAGTTTGTGTATATATTAGCAGCGAGTAATAATATAAATTACAATATAATGTTATTATAATCTATTGTAATATTATTGTATACAATCCAATAAATATTAGAAAAATAATTCGCTGACAAGAAAAACATAAAGCCGGTATCAGCCTTAAATAAATAAGAAGTAATAATACCAGAAATGGGAATTACTTACCATAACTGAAAATTTTACTTTGTTTGAGATACTATGCAAACGGCGAAGATTTTCATACACCTGGCATGTGCACCAGACACTTATGGTGACGCGCTCATAAGATCATCAAACACCAAACATGGCCCCCGCTCAGTCCCTTGTGGGATGTAAGCACGTCACCTTACGGCTGGGCCATGTTGGAAAACGGAAAGCCCTGCCAGCCACCAAGACCTCCCGTCGAACGCCGGCCGGCATTGCATCACCGGATCCACGCAAAGGACCAGTAAGAACTCCCCGGCAGCCCAAGCTCCCGCCGGACCTACAGCACGACGACACCATCCATCACTCTCCGTCCATCGGATCAACGGGGAAGATGCGTACGTCCGTACCTCATCCAGCGGCACGTATTAAGCCAATATCAGCGGTCATTAAGATGCTCATCTTCCTCAATTAAGGTTTCCGTCAAGGTCTGTGCATTCTATCGATCCTGGGAAAGAACATAGCTGACAAGTTCTTTCGCCGCAACGAACCCAACGCGAGCACCACTCAGATAACGCCTTCATTTCCTAACCATCTTCATTGGTAGTAAATTTCTGCTAGGCAATATGACTGGAGTTGGTGTAGTGAAAAAGTAGTAGCCTCTTATGTTCTTCTACAAGTTTCGTGTCCATAACTCCTAGGTCTCAAGGTATATACGTATAGTAAACTTACGCTGGCATATTCTGACGAGACTGCAATTTCATACTGCAAGGAATAACACAAGCCAAATTGAACAAAAAATGAAAATACAAACATTTTCTCTTGAAATTTTCTAAAGAGTGTGAATCCTTCTAGCTATTGCTAGCAAGAATTTCTATTGTTGAAATTCATAAGAATTGTGTAATTCGATCCCATTTATATCATTTCTACGATTTTTAGTGATTTATCCAATGTATATTCAGTGCTATAAATCTACAAGCGACATTGGGACATGTGTATTCGCAAGATCAAAAGGTTCATAAAAATACGTGTCGAAAATTTCCGAAAGTGATTGTCTACGTGTAATAAAGGATAGCTATTGTTATGGAACAATATCAAATTTGCGTGTGTGTTTGTCGATGTTGCTTTGGACCAAGCTGCATCCTATCCACTACTCTCGTGTGCTCAAAGTGCTGTAAATGACAGATCAGAGAGAGAGAGAGAGAAGCAGTTCCATTGAGCACCAATAGCTCAAACGAGAACAGTTGAAGCTCTGCCGCCATTTGTCTGCCGGCGATCTCATCAAGCTCCTGATGGTAATTACGAGCTCTCCCCTCACTCTCTCTCTCTGGAATCCTTGCTCTATACTCCACGCTCCTGAATATATTTAGCTCGTGAAATTCATGAGCGTCAATCAACTACTTGGATGATGCGCATATGAATTTGATGAATCGATTTCTGGTCCCCGTAGGTGCCCTCCGGCGAAATTACATGGTCCGGCAACAGAGCAAACAAGTGCTTTTCCAACGACCACTTACAAACACACGCGTTCGCGTTGAGTAACTCTCTCCATCCCTATTTCCACCATCATCTGTCCAGGACAAGTAACGTAAACTATGCTACAAGCATATTCACATGCATCTGTGCCTTTAACACGACACGATTTCATGCAGAGCATTAATGTCGGAGACAAGTTACAAGAATTGATTGAATTCAGGCGGGGTTTGGATCCAGATTTTATTTCCTAGTCAATTCCAAATTACTTATATGTTATACGTCACAGTCAATGTCCGAAGTATGGTCACTTCGCGAATGGGCTAGACCAGAGGTGGACAATCTTCAGTCAGCAGGCCAGATATGCGGTATTTCTGCTGCTTATGGGCTAGGAAATAGTCATATGTGACCATATGACACGATTTTACGTTACATTCCCGTTTTTTGGTCGTCTTGCCTTTTTTAAATAAAATTTTCCGTTTTTCACCGTATTTCCAACGAGGCTTACATGGAATGAGAAATTAAGTAATTAAACTTCTTTACTGAAATAAAAAATAAAAATTATTTTCATGGCTTTGCGAAACGAAGTAGTATTTTCTTATTTATTTATTGATTTTTTTTCAAATTTTTTTTAGTGATAGTTGGCAATTTTACAAACTTTTGAAAATTTGTTTGAAGATAATTGGTATCTTTACTCAACTTTGAAAAAAAAAAATTCCTTAATATTGACAATTCACTTGAATTTGACAATTTCTTTATGTATAATTGGAAATTTTAAGAATTAAGAATAAATTATTACTCACCTTTCGCAACTTCTTAAGGTAAAATTTGCAACTTTACTCACCTTTTACAATGTCTTTGGTGATAACTAGGAGAGGCCTGCCTCATATCGATCCAGATTTCCCGTATTTTTATGAAGTAGTTGTCAGCCTAGGAGTTATCTTGAATGTGAATAATGCATTGATACTTTTCTTCCAGAACAACTTTACGCGGGCCGGAGAAACCCCTTGGCTACTACTACTAAACCAGACATGCATCTCCATATATTCCTCTGAGGAACTCCTAACGAATTGTGTTACATGTTGGAATGTGTGTGTACGTTTAGTGAGCCTTCCATGAAGTTTGTTTCTGTGTAATGCTTGTCATATGTGTAGTGCTGCCATCTGCAATGATTTTCTTAAACTATGAGTTTTTCCTTAACTTATAGTGAGTGAAGTGTAATGAATGAATAATTGTACCGTTGTGGGACTACGGCGAGACGTTTTATCGGAGAGATCGGCTAGCATTCGCTCCGATCTCCACGTTAAAAAGACTCGCCGCCCTTGGCTGTCCGTTGAGTGCACTCCTGTGCTAGAAATTGGATATTGATCATCACTGAGATCGAATTTTTATGACGTCATATTTTTTTTTGTGAGAAGTCATATTTTGAACATTTTCGACCTTTGGTTACATTTTAAGAATTTTTGCCAATTCGTTAAAATGGCGCTGTTTCCAACTTCAAGGTGCAAATGCTAGCCGATCTCCAATTTAAAAATGGGCTCCATTTATTTTCTCCTGAGAAAGCAATCAGGCCAAAAACATAACATCTAAAAATCACACACAATTGACCCAGGCAAATTAAATAAATAAATAAATAAAACCTGCTGAGTTGTTTGCTTCCGATCAGAAGACAGATGGCAGCACTTTATTTAAGTTGGTTTTCCGTTGTTCTGAACTTAGAGGTGCGAATAAGATCGTGCAAGCTGATCTCCCCATTAAGTCTCGCCGCAAAGAGTAACAGGCATACAACGGTAAAATCTTCAAACATTACACTTCACTCGTAGTTCGAAAAAATTGTGGTAGATGGCAGCACTATTAACACGCATTACACAGAAACGCGCATTACACACCTTGACGTTAGGTTCACAAAACAGACACGCACATTCTAACATCTACCAATTCGTTATAAGTTCCGCGGAGGAATATGGACAAGGTACATGTGCGTTTTAGTAGTAGTAGTAGCACTTTATTGAACTCATCACATTCCGACATGCATCAATTCGTTAGACGTTCGTCAGCGGGATGCTTACGAGGTGAATGTGCGATTAAGTTGTAGCTTCCCCCCCCGACACTGTAAAAGTCCGATCATCATTTGATTATTTTTCTCTCGCTAAGGTCATTTTCTGAGCAAAAAGGCTAATTAGACCCGGACCTACAATTTAATAGTGATTCTGAACGGCAGCCATTTTTTGTACTCACCGAGAGGTTGGTGCGCTAACTACTCGATATGGGACTCCCTGCGGTTGCAATCTTTTTCTGCGTTCATGTCACCATTTCTCTTGTACCACTGTGTCTGACAAGGACGATTATAGAACTCATGACACATCTACACATCCTTTGGTACTTTAGTCGAGCATCTTATCGACCTGGGCTACGACGCCCATAAAACCCCGAAGCTCTATAACAGTGTTTATTGCAATATGTTTTGAAGTAAATACAATTTTTTATTTAAAAATTTGCCACTTCCTCAGGATTGCCGCCCAGTGTAGTTCCGTCCCAGTTCTGGCCCTGCTAGTTAACTGCTCAGAGAGAAGAAAACTTTATTTCAGGAGTTCAGCGAGAATATTTGCAGTATCAATGATCGTATTTTATTTTTAAAAATACGCATGTTAAAAGTTCAAACACAACAGCGATTTAAGTGAAGCAATATTGCTATACATCTAGAATTTTGCAGAAACAAGTAGTCCGATTTATGACAAGGCTACTTCAGACATTACTCTATGTGTTCTTAAATTTTAAGATGACTGTCGGTTTCTGATCATCATGAGATGCGGTTTCTTCAAATTTTTCTCAGAAGAAATTGAATTATAGAAGTGTCTTTTTTCCGTTTTTTGAGTATTTCAAATACATCTCATAATTTAGAGCAATTCTGGAACGTTATAAAAGAATAGTAAATGTGCATAAAATAAGAATGGTTTCCATTTCAACTTTGAGTCAAATGATTGCCGCTGTGGTGGTCGAGTGGTTATAGTGACGGACTCGCGATGCGAGGATCCGGGTTCGAACGCCACAGTGGTGGTCGGCTGAAGTTGGTTTTCTGTGGTTCCCAACTTCCAGGCGCAAATGCGAGCCGATCTCCCCGTTAAAAAGTCTCGCCACAGAAAGCAACAGTCCTACAAACAGTACAAATATTCAGTCACTACACATCACTCACTTCACTTCTGAGATATAGATGGCAGCACTGAAAAATTATACACAACACACGCACTCAGACTGTTAAGTACACACACTTATACTTCCGGCACAACTCACTAGGTAGTAAATTGCTTTTGGCGATAGACCTGAGTTGTGCTCGGTTTGAAAAAAAAAAAAGGCTTAACTGTTTTGAATGCATTTTAAATGGTTTTTGATGATTTTTTTTTCACGTTGAGACCTGAACTCCAAACATCCTAGTGAAGATCGACCCGAATAAATGAATAACTATTTTAAATAGGTGAAATTTTCCTTTTGAGGTGCATTTTGATATAAAATAAACACAAATCAATCGAGAAGCATTTTTTGTAGCCAGTTTCGGTTTAGGGGTGAAGTGGATAAAGACTAAAGTTTCAGAGAATATTAAATTTTATAACTGATAAAATCCAGGCATTTTTTTCATTCTGGTTGATTATCAGATGAATTCCTGTCATCTCAAATGACCAAGCCATATGAGTCAGCGCTTCTCAGCCTTTCTGAACCCATAATCCCCAATCTGGAAACATTCGACGGAGCACTAACTGACAGCATGAGAAGTGTGACCATGTGCCCTGTATTGTTGTTCGTTATGATTTTATCCATGCAATTTTCCATTTTTTTTTCATCAGATCATATTTGAATTTGTAATTTTCACTAGAATTGTGAATGAAGATAACTTATTATTTGGATTTTGATAATTACGACTATAAATATGAATACTGATTTAGAACATTTGTTGCTTTGAATTTTTTTACTGAACTACATATCGAGAGTTACAGTAGACGTTTTATTTATTTTTGCAATTTTCAGCCATTTCAGCTACAATCGGTGATTTTTCCAAATTATGGCAAAATTTTTGATAAAAATTGACGATGTTCCTCATTTTTCCATGATTTAGATCTTTATAGTTGTTCGTATTTTTGCCAATACGAACAACTATAATTTCTTTTTATTAACTTCTTTTTATTAATTTCTTTTATTAACTTCATTTTCGTGAAATATATTTTTTACTGTGATTTTGCTAGTCAGTCTTCCGTTTATATTCCCTCCACTCTTCAGCAATTTTGGCAAGATTAACATATTTATAGTAAACTGGATCTTTTTTTTTTTGGCTACAATTAGCGATAATTAGTATTGAGTATCATAATCTACCGTGTTTTGTTCGATGAAATTTCTAAGCATGAAGGTATAATTTTATTTTGAACCCATACGAATGTTACTATCATCAATTTCAAAAATTGAATGATGTTTCTAGTTATAATTGAAATTACCAAGTGTGTCAGTGGAACACATTTGGTCTGCGATGCCTGTATACAACCTTTAAATTCCTTTGTTACCCCTTATAAGAAGCGGAATTTCCATTTTTTTGGGAGTCTTTTCATCATGAAATGAAACTACTGGCCGAATTTCATATTTGTAGCTTCACCTCGTCCTGATCTCTCTATGTTACCTTTGAACCCACTTATGATTCCCTTAGGGGTTGAAATTTGATATGTCCCTCCTAAGTCAGTCTATCACATCATATACGGACTAAATATCGTATTTGTGGCTTCAGAGATTTCGGCTCCATATAATCTTTGAACCCCTCTTAGGGGGTTGAATTTTGAAAATTCCCTTTTCAGTGAGTCTCTTTCACTTCAGTGTTTTCGGCTCATCGTGATCCGTCTATATAACATTTAACACCTCCACCCTCCCCGTTAACCCCCTTTAGGTTGAAATTCCCAAAAAAATCCTCTTTTCAGTGAGTTTTTTCATCATGAAATGAAACTACTGACCAAGCTTCATGTTTGTAGCTTGAGCGATTTCGGCTCAGCGTCATTTCTCTTTGTAACCTTTGAACCCTTGAACACCCTTATGACCCTTAAAAAACTTTCTTAGGGAGTCCTTATGTCATGAAATAAAACTATTGACCAAATTTCATATTTGTAGCTTCAGCGGTTTTCGTTCAGTGGTAATGAATAGTGAATAAGTCAGTTTAAGACATGTTATTTTATATGCATAGATAATTCCGCCAAATTTACTCGTTGGTTGTAATGCACAGGTGAACAACTTTTGAAGTCCGCGTCCAGAAATTTGGTATTTATGCCACAGGCCAGGCGTTTGTATATAAAGTAACCACATGACCCGCATTTTACGGAATTACCCAGTAATTTTTGTGGTCTCAATTTTTTTATGCAATGTCTCGTTTGTTTTCCTACTTTCAACAAAGGTTAGTTGAAATTTTGAGATCTAGAATTTAGATCAATTTCATGGCTTATAAATTACATTACGATCATTATGACTCTATCATGATTAATTATAGTCAAATATATTCATTCCGCATACATGACAAATGCCTTTTTTTAGTGAATTACATTTTGGCGCGACGTACCCATCATTTTCAGCAATTGGCAATCTTTTAGCAATATTAGCAATATTTGGCAAATGTACTTGCCTTTGAAAGTTTTTTGGCTGTAATTGCCAACTTTACTTGACTTTGACAATTTTTATTTGACTGTAATTGCCAAATTTTCTTTATTTTGATAATTTTCTGGCTGTAACTGGCAACTTTACTTGCATTTGACAACTTTTTTCGGCTGTAATTATTTGCAATTTTACTTGCCTTAACAACGTTTTTAGCGGTATTCTGTATTTTTTATGGGGAAAAAATATATGGTCAGCCTGGGTATTTATCGTGCTGCGTGTGTATTGATAATTTTCTCGTGGAACAACATCAGCGGACCGGATGAAATCCCTTAGCGGACTACATTTGACCCACAGGCAGGAGGATGTGCACCTCTGTCGTAATGAGTTTATTCATGAGTAGTGAGCATTATTTTGGAAGAACTCTAACATGTCGGTCATGAGCGATCACATCATTTCAATTATTCATTGTTGCATATTGATGTTTATTTGCTTGAGCATGAATATAGGTGTAATGACTCGCACAACGTTTATTCAGTTCACGAATACAAATGATATATGCTCTAGCATTCACAATTAATGTACGTATAACTTTAACAATTTATGTCGATACATGGTAATGACGGAATTTGAGATTGATACCCAGTGAAGAGTCCAGCGATGACTCAATTAGTAGAGAGATGGAAATAAATAGAATATAGACTGTATATATATATATATATAACATTGCCATCCAATCGTGATTGAATTTGTGTGAAAGGACAACCTTTGTTATACAGTATTACCACCAGACGTCAATAACATTCCAAGCGTAAAATACGACTTCCACAGATCGATATTAAATCACGACAATGATTGAAATGACAAATTGTGACCTCTTTCATGGCATTTTAAACTGAAATTCATCCAACTTGAGGCTATGTTTCTTAACAATATCCACCGCTATTCTATTTATGCACATCAATTTAGCAAATTGTACACTAAGGCTTTTGTAGTGAAGAAATTGAGAAATACAGTTGTTATTCATACTGTTGACCCGGCCGCAAATATGAACGTGAATCCGTTTTTTACGCATTGTTTTTCGATCTATCTGGTTCTTCTAAGAACGTAAAATGAAATCCCGATGTAACGACACCCTGCTGAGAAAGAAAAAAAATCGTTTTAAAGGGATTATGATTATATCGAGAGCCAGCATTATCATCACGAGTCACTGAATTTATGTCGTATGGGGGAAATCTTTCCTGATTCGGCGGTGTCGGTATCGCTAGAAAATGCGATTTTAAATATTCATTCGTTATTTATGATTAAAAAATCATATTTGATTAGTTAATGATGAAAATTGATTTGGATGTATTTATCCTGTAGAGGTCTTTACTACATTGCACTTTTGTCAGAGGTGTAAGTAGGATCAACTTTTGGAGGTAGCACAAATTTTTTTCACTAGCAATTTGGATTTACCCCACTTCAAAAAGTATTTAAATTAACAGAAATTGGTTAAAATGCTATACAAGAATCATTTTCTTGCGATAAAAAATTTAACACACTCGACTTTAAATTTTCTCCAAGTTTTTATTTGAAGGCACATTGCATCTGATGTATAATTGTGGTGTTTGGTCAGAACATGATATCTCCAAAAAATGTATTTTTGATCTAAAAGTATAAGTCTTGCTAATTATAACAAATTAGAAGTGAGATGAATTCACAAATACGTGCGTACGGCCAAACAACATGCCGATGGTGCGATATTTTCATTTGTATTTGTGTATATACTTCATTTTTTATTTTTAAATCACAATGGAGATGCTTATATCTCAAAAACTTGATTTTGGAGTTATCACGTTCGAACCAAACACCAGTGTCAGGTTCATGATATAGATCTATGTCATGTTCAGAATATAGTTCTATAATAGATCTATATAAGGCGTATATCGTGAACCTGACAAAGATATATATATATATATATATATCAGATTCACGATATAGTAAATCTATTTGAGACCCAGGATATAGATTTATATCAGATCCACGATATAGAACTATGTCTACTAAGATAGATCTATATCAGGTCTATAGCGCGAATCTGATATAGATCTTTGTCAGGTTCACCATATAGGTCTATGTCTATCAAACTATATTAAGATAATTTATTACCCCAAGTCGTTGTCCTTCAAAGCAAATTAAAGACTCGATCAATTAATATCATAAATAATTTGCACCGTATAGGACGATATCTTTCTATATCGTAGTTATGATATCTGATATTCCTCTGATATTTCGATACATAACGATATGGTCCAGTTATTATCGCTGTGCTACTGGGGCTTGTGATTCAAAATATAGTAAGAAAAAAATTCGGATTGCAAACTTCAAGTAAAAAAAATAATAATTGCAAACACACACACACACACAAAACATATATGTATATATTTTAATAAATTAGCGATATCACAGCCCCACATGGTCTGCCACAAACAAAGAGATGCTGTCGGTAATTGGAACACCTATCGACAAATTCAAAACATTTAAAATGGAAAGAATATATTTTCACCTTATGTCCAAAAGCGATTCTGAGGTTTTATCTCCGCACTAGCTGCAGTAACAAACGTTCAAAGAACCCCCTTTACATAAAAGTAAAGCTACACATTTAGCGAAAACTCTCACCCGCATTGACAAGATATCTTGTTTTCTTCAAAGTATTTTATTTCAGCAATGACATGATATTATTTAAAGCCGATTTATATCACTGGAAAACATTTCCTTATTCCCTCATATTTTACACCTGGTCAAAATAGAAGAGAGAAAGCCTACTTCCTAAGAACACATACATAATTTTCAAATAAAGTTTATAGATTTCTATTATGTCGAATAAAGGGTTAAACCGTTAGAAATTCACCCCATAACATTCGTATGAAATTCCACCCTAGATATAATCGAAATTTTCGTAGCCAAGTCTCAAAATTAAATCAAATATCTACGTCTATGAAATTTGAAGACTTCGAAAAGACGTGGCAAAATTCAAAAACTTCAATTATACATATCTGAAATTTTTTTATCCGAATGTTACTTGATAAATTTCTAACGGTTCATTATGAAAAAGAGAATCGCAATTTTTTTAGCGATAGATACTTATTTTCGATCGGAGGCCGTATAGAAATTTCAGTTTTTATATTATTCAGCTACTTGTACTTTACTTATATTTACATTTTTATATTCACTTCAGCTATTATTTTACGAAAGGGACTCTATTACAACTGAATTTTCATCTTCCTCTGCTAGCACCATTTATAGCAGAAGGCCTTAGTGCGAAACTCATGACGTCACTGAAGAAGTTATTTCACCTATAGTGATTGGATATATTGCAAAAAAAAGGGTAAAGATATCGCTTGCGTTGGCCTGCTATATCCAATGACTAAAGGTGAAATAACTTCTTCAGTGACGTCACGAGCAACGCGCGGAGGCCTTCTGTTATAGAGTTGTGTTGCCTATACCGTTATGTTATTTAAAATTTTGGACTCAACCTGAGAATTTTTAACAATTTCGTACACTCCTCAAGAGATACCATGCATGAACGTGATATATTCTGAGGTATGAGAGTGAGGTATGAGAGTTGAACTACATTGCCAAATTGCATGATGAAATTTCCTACATGTGTAAGCGTAAGAGGGTTCTCATACTAGGGGATTTCAATTACCCAGGTATTCAATGGGAGAACCTTTCATCTAGGGATCAGTATGAAAGAGAGTTTCTGAAATTGGTGCTAGAAAATGTTTTGTATCAGCATGTATCAGAAGCCACTAGGGGTACTGCTATCTTGGATTTAGTTCTCACTAGTTCTGAGGATCTTGTTGAACATGTTTCGATAGGGGAAGAGTTTTCTTCCAGTGATCATCGTATCGTCAGATTTCACTGTAACTTTTCCTCGGGCTGGTTCAGAAGGCTGGTTCCTTGTTTTCGAAGAACTAACTTTGATGTTCTGAGAGGAAGGCTAGCGGAAGTTTTTAAAGACCGGTTGGAATCAGTAGGGGTGGTAAGTCAATGGGAGGAATTTAGTACGAAACTGTCCTCTGTTTTGCACGACGCCATACCCTTTATTCGAAAAAGACGTGTTTGTACATCGCACCCTCTATGGTTCACGGATAGCGTGCGTAACCTCTCTCTTGAAAAGAAAAGAGCATTCAGGGAGTATAAAAGTGGACTAGGTGACCTATCATTGTTTACTGATAAAAGAAGAGCGTTGAAGAAAGCGATAAGGGATAGTAAAAAAGAAGATAAATCTAGGTTGGCAGATAACATTGGCTCTGATCCGAAATCATTTTTTCGATACGTGAATTATGGATGTAAGGGGACAGTTGGCCCCCTCTCGATAGGAGGGTCTAGGTTAGAGAGCAATGGTGACATGTGTAGTGCTTTCAATGACTTTTTCGCATCGGTTTTTAACAGAGATAATGATATTCAATATACGGGTGTTGCATGGGGAAATAAAATCCTCAACGATATTCAAGTGGAAAATGTGGAGGTCCTAAATCTTCTAAAAAGTATATGTGCGAGCAAAGAACCAGGACCAGATGATATATATCCCAGGGTCCTCAGGGAATGTGCTAATGAATTGTTAGGGCCAGTCGCACAGATATACAGGAGTAGTGTTGCTGAGAGTATCGTCCCAAGGGATTGGAAACTTGCTAATGTTGTTCCGATATTTAAGAAGGATGGTAGAGAAGCTGTGTCCAATTATCGTCCAGTGAGTTTGACGAGCTCCCTCTCGAAAATTTTGGAAATTATTATCAAAAGGCAGTTTGTGAAGTGGATAGACGAGAATAATGTATTGTCGGATAATCATCATGGGTTCAGGAAGGGGAAGTCATGTGTAACTAATCTCCTTTGCTTCTATGATCACATGACTAAGGCTTTGGGTAAGAACAAAAATGTAGACGTTGTTTACCTTGATTTTCAGAAGGCATTCGATCGGTAAACATGGTAAACTTTTGAAGTGTCTACACGAGATTGGAATTGGGGGCAACTTGCTGAATTGGATAGAATCGTGGTTAAGAGATAGGTCGCAACGAGTTATGGTGAACGGGGAATTCTCTGGATGGACAGGCGTCATAATTGAATTTCCTAAGGAAGTGTCCTTGGCCCCCATACTTTTTTCACTTTTTATCGATAAACTCGATCAAGGTATCGATGGGATAACTAGCAAATTCGCAGAAGATGTGAAGCTAATGGGGGTACTCGGGAATCATAGCGATAGGGAGTTGTTCCAGACAAACTTAAACAGGATTGCAGCATGACAAATGAATGGAGCATGACGTTTAGCGTTGATAAGTGCATGGTCGCTTATTTTGGTTCGAGCAACCCACGGTTTCTCTTACGAGTTGAATGGTGTCATTATCCCGGATGCAACTAGGGTCACCGATTTGGGAATTCTGATTGACGAGCGACTTAGGTTTTCCGAACATTGTTCAGCGGTGGTCAAAAAAGCGAATAGAATGCTTCGTGTCATTTTCAAAAAAGTCTCTTCGCGTTCTCCTAAAGTCATTCTTCCGCTTTTTCGAGGCTTAGTTCATCATGGACTGGAGTATGCTGTAAGGTTTTGGAGACCATACCTACAGAGGGATATAGACTTGGTTCAAGGGAGAAGAGCTACACGTGCCCTTATTGGAACACGGCGCTTGAGTTATGAAGAGAGACTTCATTTTTTGAATATATTTACATTGGATGAACGCAGATGTCGAAGAGATATGATCGAAGTGTTCAAAATTTTCAATGGGATGGATAGGATGACCATGAACTTTTAGTACACCGCCAATCGACTGCTTTTACAAGGGGAAACCGGTATCGATTGGTAAGGGACAATACAAGATTATGGTGTCGCAGGGAATTTTTCTCTAATAGGGTTGCCAATAAATGGAATAGCTTACCCCCGGAGGTAGTAAATTGTAACACAATTGACACGTTTAAAAAGAAGTATGATAAACATGCTGGGGTAAATCGAGAAGCTATTCATACTTAGAATAAGACAACCATAAGTATTCTTTATGGGCATTGTATAATATTTTGTCATGTGTATATATTGTTTATAATGTTTCTAATTACATTTTTAATTGGTGTGCTTTATTTTTGAAATATATGACATCCATATTTGTTATGGGCATCTTTTTCTCAGTCACCTCGTTGGGCATTTTGCCTGTTGTGGTGTTGTATTTGTATTTGTATTTTTAATGTGTACGAAATTTTCCTACTATTAACTCTCTAATTGGCTAGCATTTAAATATCCAGAGGAGAAAAAATTTGAGGGGTTATATTAAGCGAATTAGGGGTACCCGAATGCTATTACATAATTAAATAAATTACTGTCAATGTTCAAAAAATATGGGTTGTTGAACTTCAGGGAATCAATGAAGAAACGAACTCAAAATACGCAATGTCTTTATTTTTATAATATTATAGGAAACTCTTCTCAGATGCTTGATAGTAGCAACACGGCTGGCTAAATAAAGGGTTAAAATGGCGCAATTGTGTTTTTTCCGTGTTTCTTCTCAACATTGCGAATTGAATAAAAACATTTAATAATTGTAACCAATGTAATCACCTGATGAGCCATATCAAGTGATCAATCATACCAAATACCGTGAATAAAGTTATTAATATTTTTCACAAACGGTGCAATTTCATGTACCTTGAAACAATAAACATCGTCTGCCTTGGAAAATCATATAAAATGAAAATCTTTCTTACTTTAACTTGGAATACTCAATGCACACTTATTTTCAATGCTTCTACTTTTGCTCTTAAATACAATTTAAATTTTAAATTTCAGTTCTATAATTCTCACCGACAAAAACTTCAGCTACTCCTCCTCCAATTTCTTCTTGTACATCCCCCTTTGAAATAGATGAAGTTATCCGGTGAAATTTGTACGAAAAAGACAAAGTTCACAGAGTGGGAAGCGTCTAACTTTTACCAAGTTAATTTCCTTAGGAGGACAAATGAGAAAATATCATCGAAATGAAATTGAATGTGTAAGAGTTGCATAGAAGCATCGATGCCGAAACGAACTCAAAATATACAGTGCCTTTATTTGCAAAAATATAAGCAACTCGTGTTGCTTTTGAGAGCAACCCTGCCAAATAAAGGGCTAAGTAACGCTACGCGAGTTTTTCGGAAATTCAGCCGTTTGGTTCAGTAAGCCCAGTTTAAAGCCGCATTTACTTCAAAAAAAAAAAAGAAAAAAAGATTAGAACGGGACGGGCTCTAAGCAATTCGTAAGTCCAGGTCTTTCTCGTATAAACGAGCATAAAGTTCGGTTCCCCCTCTGGTCCTATTATTCCAATCAGACTGCTTTGGAATTCGTCGAGCACTACTTACGCGTCCGTGTAAGGAAATTCAAGCTGCATTTCAGATACATTATTAAGAGGCGGAAATCACCTACGCCGTGAGAAGACGTCGAACATTATACCGAACATCGCAGGCATTGAATATTCGGATGTCTTGATCGCATGCAATAAGTGGATCGGATCGCGACACAGCCGGTTGCTCCGTGTACAACGAAATGTCTCTCCCCGATGCCTTGAGAAGGCTTCCACATCGCCGTGCCTCGAATTATAAATACGCTATAATTTAGAATTTGATCATTAGATTCACAACACGACTGCTTCCTATAGATACCACTACGAGAAATTTACGTGACATACAATAGGTTTTTTTTTTAAATTCACGTTATTTTGTGAATAAATGCATTAATACCGGGCTTATTACAAACTTTTTTAAACTATTATAGTATTTTTCAAAGACATTGATATTTTTTCCTATAAGATACTGGGTTCTCACACTGAATAGGTCATTTATTTTTGCGAACCGATACAGTTTTTTTTCACACTCATCCCCCTCTTCTTTTAAACCAGGGGTTATAAACCTTTTCGAGCCGCGACCCAATATCTACAACGAGACCAGCTTCGTAGTCTATAGGACTGTTTGTCGAAATTAGTGAAACCAGTTACGCAATAAGTGCATTTATATCATGACTGTTAGAGGATTTGTGCGACTCACCTTAGAAACCCAGGTGAATCATATTTGAGTCACAACCCATAGCTCACGAAGTTCTGGCTGTAAGTAATTCGTACAACCCTTTTCGGAAGCCCCTGCGAATCAAGTTTGGGTCTTTACCAAGAACAAAATACCAAGCCATACTAGAACAAAATCAAAAAGGCTCAGATCCTCTTGGAGAATCTATTGAGGTTCTGCTGTCCGGTCCTCAGTTTGAGGAACGAAATTTCGATGTACAAACACGTTATTCGCCCAGTGATACACATATTCTCCGAGTGGCGTGGTGGTAAAGTGCTCGTCTACCAACGTAAAGGTTGTTGTCACGGTTCCAGGTTCAAACCCCGAGGAGGATATAGATAAGATATTTTCTCTAACGGACTTGAGGCGATCACCGATAGACAGTGCTTTCATTTTCAACCCATCCCATTAAGGACAGTAAATTGCAATATAGCGATATGGCACCAGAGGTGGTGTTAACACATGGTGCTCCAGCTTGGAATTTTTGCATCTAAGAGCAACATGTGCCAATTACGACTCCAGAATCGCGTCCTCAGGTGCTTCACTGGAGCCACGAAATTCTTCCACGTCACCGATCTGCACAAAGGTTGTAAGGTGTCGTCCATGTATATGCCCACGTCAAGAAAGTAGCTCGAAATACAAGAAAAAGCGTGACACTAACATCCGAGAGAGATGCTCACGAGTTTCTAAAACGTCTAAAAAGGCATATTCCACTCAAAATATGCGTCCGAATTTTGAAAAATGTGTGTGCGCTTATGTGCATGCATATGTATACATTCGAATCCCGCTGTAACGAACTCCAAGATACAGGAAAAATCGTTTCGTTATTAAGAAATTTCGTTATAAAGGGATTCCAGGTTTTAGCACTGCTCCTATGCAAACTTATTTGCGGGATTAGAAAATTGTTCGTTAAAACGAGATTTTCGCTATAACGGTATTCGTTAAAGCGGAATACGAACGAAGACATCAAATATGGGATGAACAAGGATAAGGCCATTTTCCGCAACAAAATGTTATTTTCTTTTCTTAATTTTTTCTTTCCAAATATTATCATTTTATGACATACTAGGGAGCAACCCCCCCCCCCCAACTCCTCCAATGCAGCTAACTACTCGTCACTTTAATTATAAAGCAAAATATTACTCAGACACTGCGAATGCCTGCAAAATATTTCAATTGCAATTGCAAAAGTCATTCAATTGCCGGTTTCCCATTCTGATTTCGATAAGCAATGCACTGCCATCATAAATACAACAGAATACTGGATGCACCGCAATACATACGTGATACACCACTGTATGCAATGCACCACCATATCAGCAATACAGCAAATTAAGTAGTGATTCACTATATACGGTGTATCACAACACTCAAACCACCACTATCGGCAATAAAGCACAATACTCAATCCACCACTATATGCAGTGCACCACAATACTCAATCCACCACTATATGCAGTGCACCACAATACTCAATCCACCACTATATGCAGTGCACCACAATACAGCACAAAACGCAATGTACCACCATCGGCAATGCAGCAATAAGCAATGGACCACTATATGCAATGCAGCAATAAGCAATGGACCACTATATGCAATGCAGCAATAAGCAATGGACCACTATATGCAATGCAGCAATAAGCAATGCACCAACATCAGCAATACTGCAAAATGAGAAGTGTACCATGATAAAGAAAGCACCACAATACGCAATACAGCACAATACGCGATGCATCGCAATAGGCAAAGTATCATAATATGTACCACAATACACCGTAAGCACTGCATTACAATAAGCAATACAGCAATACTGCAAGCACGCGATGTGCGATGCACTACAATATGGAATGCACCACTATTTGCAGTACGCCGCGATAAGCAATACACCCCAATATGCAATAAGCACTTATTAAAATAAGCAATACAGCACGCGATGCACTACAGTATAATATGCAATCCACCACAATACGCAAACGCTATGTATCACATCAAGCAAAGCACAATAATACGCAATAAGAACTGCATTACAATAAGCAATGCAGCACGTTATGCACTACAGTACGTAATGCATAACAGTACAAATCAACATACAGCAAAATCAGCAATGCACTGCAATCAGCAATGCACTGCAATCAGCGAAGCATCGCAATAAGCAATTTACCACAATACGCAATACAGACTTCATCGGACTGCATTATAATAAGCAAGACAGCATGCGATGCACTAAAATCAGCATTGTATTTCCAGTGCACCACAATAAGTATTACAGCACAATAGCAATGCATTACAATAAGCAATACAGCACAATACCCAATACAGTGCACCACAATAAGCAATACAGCACAATACGCAATACAGTGCACCACAATACGCAATACAGTGCACCACAATACGCAATACAGTGCACCACAATAAGCAATACAGCACAATAGCAATGCATTACAATAAGCAATACATTACAATAAGCAATACAGCACAATAGCAATGCATTACAATAAGCAATACAGCACAATAGCAATGCATTACAATAAGCAATACAGCACAATAGCAATGCATTACAATAAGCAATACAGCACAATACGCAATACAGTGCACCACAATAGCAATAACCACTGCATTAGAATAAGCAATACAAGTACGCAATGTACCACAATACGCAATGTACCACAATACGGAATAAGCACTGCATTATAATATATTTCGAGTTTGTGATTTTATATTATAGAGTAGATTTTACGTCAATGTAATATTGTGTCACTCGAAGATGAAGGAGAACAGGGCTCTTTTGAGCTTGTATAACGTTCAACGTTCACGGCCAAAGTCATTAATATTGCTACAATTGTACTTTGGATCCCAAATAAAAATTCTGTTCTACAATAAGGGTCACTTAAAAGTTTTTCAACCGATTATGTGTCGCAACGAAAGTAAATGATCAAAGTTTTGTAACTGAATGCGTAATGGAAATGTAAAGTGCCAATTATAATCAGTAGCGTCTCAACGGGTCGACAAACGGGGCGTTGACCCAGGCCCTAACCCCGAGTAATTAATTGGAATTGTTCATCAACTATTGAATAAGATTCGACCTACATACCATAAGTTAGAGGTACGTCGAAGTGTTTCATATATTTTTATCAGTCCATAGGCTCAGAAAGTTTGAGAAAACACTACTCTAGATGTCAGATGTGATTTTCCACGATACCAATCAAATAGACTAGGTTCATTATACCGAATAGCAAGTAGCATTGCGAGGCGACGTTGGAATAATTACACGTAACTTGCTTAGCGTGTCTGATTATAATAAATCATGACCGAAAGATATTAATACATGACAAATAGAAAGCGATTGCTCATCATTTTACTCAATGTACTCCGTGTATAAAACTATTAAATTGATTGTTTTTCTCGAATAAATTTGGATGAATAGATATTTGCGATAGGATGATAATAGAGCAATTTCATAGATTACATCAAATGCATATATTTTAATGGTGTAATGTGAAAACATGTATTATGTATATTTTTATAAGAGCTATCGAGTGTGATCACGATACCTATGAGGTTATTATTTTTAACGCTATAAAAATATTCTCTGATAGGAATATAAAATAATAGATTATTTACTCAATAGTACGTATACCTACGCATTGATTTTTTTTTCGGCATATACTCGGTAGATTTTAGGCATTCACGTGAAGTTGTAGAACAAATATTAGATTAGCGATTCTCAAACGGTGTAAACGGTGTACGGTGGCACTTGAGTGTTGCCGTGAGATTATCGTATTTATGGTTCTCAACCAGTCACGAAATTTTTGGTGGCAGTGGAATTTCTTAATATATTTTAAATTAAAAATTCACAAGATATTTAAAATCAAGAAAAAAGTTCATAAGATATTTAATATTAATAAAACAATCCACTAGATATTCAATTAAATTAAGAAAAAAGTTCATAAGATATTTAATATTAATAAAACAATCCACTAGATATTCAATTAAATTAACAAAAAACTCACTAGATATTTAAAATTTTAAACCGCACAAAATATTTAATATTTCAAATATTTAAAATTTTGAAAGGCACTGGATATTTAAATTTTGAAAATTGTTCTAATGGATGCTACTCAAGCTCAAAAAATGTCTATAAATAACACAGAAATCACTGAATAATGTACAGTCTATCGTCCAAGTTTCTGATTTTGATACGAATAAATCAAACTTAAAAAAAAAATCTATTGAAATGATGAATAATGAGTTGGAAAAATCGAAATAATGGCAGGGATCATTATTTTTGCAACATAGTAGAAACTAATTCCCAAATACATTAAGGATAATTTGATTTAAAAAATAATATATACAGAACGATGATTCTATTGGATACAGTACGAGTACGTACACAATAATGTATGAATACTCCGATTTTGTGTAGTTCGTATATACACAATGCCAACACGCGCTTTTGTATGTGTGAGCGCGTAAAATAATCACTTAATGATCGCTCTCATTTGCTTATTGTATTATGTCGAGGGGGGGGGGCGGGGAGCGAATGGACATTATACATTCGCAAACAACTCTCGAGAAGGAACATTTGCATTTACAGCAAAAGCTCGACGGGGAGGCGAGAAAGTAAAGGAAAATAATTGCATTTTTATGCTCGGCGATAGGTAATTAAAGCGCCAGTGCTGAATAACTTATTAATAATTGATTTAAGTTTTGCTCCGAAACACAACCGAATTTGTGTACGAGAATCCCTCCTTCCCCCTCTCTCTCTTTGTATATGCGTCCTTTGTTAATGCTCCGAAATAATACGTCGTCGTCCACGCGACATTGTATGTGAAGGGTGCTCGTCGCTTCTAGTATTAGAACGGAACGAGCAATTTTCTCGGGTAAGCCTTATTTTCGTTGTAGGGAGAGTAAACGCGTGTCGTGTTTACACGTTAGTACCTACATGAAAAATTAGTTATAGTCGCTCTTGCGCTTGAAGGAGTTTTAGTCGGAGTGATTTATGTTCGGCACTCTTGTTTTGGCAAAGTTTTCTCAGGTTTTTGAAATGTTTCTCGCGAGATATTAACTCGAAAATAAAACGAGTTATTATACAAACCGATTACGCTAATGAGCTTTATCGAAGGCTGAAATATGCGTATTTTATTATGTTATTTGCTTGAATGTGTGTGTGTGTGAGGAAACCTATGTGTGTGTCATTGAGTTAAGTTAGTTTAGTTGAGTTTAAGTTAGTTAATGAAGCGGTTTTTGGAAATTTCATAATACTGGATATGTAATTTTTTTCGGATGACCACACGTCTCATGTTTTTAAGAAAATCTTCGACCGTGTCATCGGAAGAAATATCCAGTTTTTTCAACAATGTCAAAATGTGAGTTCTCTATATTTATAAAAATCATGAAACAAAATCATTTGCATAAATCTAAACTTCAAGTACATAGGGTCTCACAATCGACTGACGGTTTCGAAGATGGGACAGCAAGAAAACGGAGACAGACATTAGTCATTCTTGCGGAATAACGAAATGTGCGGTCAGGAGTTTGAGGAACGTCATTCATGTTGCAAGGGGTTGTATAGTTATGAAAATAAAAAAAAAACAACTTATTATATGGACACCCTTTACCCAGAAAGCCAATACAAACTTGTTGCCTGCCCTGTCTCTCCTGATGCCAACAAAAATTTCCACGTTTCTAAGCACAATATTCGAAGAGATATCTGAATTTCAAAATCGGAGAAAAGTTGGGAAAGAAGCTTTGTTCGTTAGTTTTTGTTGTTCTTTCACAACTTCTCTTCGATATTTAAATCCAAATATCTCAGCTAATATTGCACTTATAAACATCGATTTTTTTTTACGTCAACAGGGACAGTGCAACAAATTTCTAGTCGGGTTTCTGGGCACAGCGTGTTAGTATGACAAGTTAGTTCTTTCATTTTTTTTAACAACTATACAACTCCTAGCAACATGAATGACGTAGCTTAAATTGCTAGCTTCCTACACTTATATTCCTTGATCCTTTTTTTGCACCACGGTCATTTTCTGCACACGAGGGATAATTAGACCGGGACGTACAATTTATTGCCGATTCCGAACGGCAGACTTGTTTTTTATACTCATCGAGAGGTTGGTGCACTAATCCCTCGATGGGGGACTCCCTGCGGAAGCAATTATTTGCTGCGGTCAAGTCGCCGTTTTTTGTTGTACCCTGTGTCAGGAAAGTTTTCTGACAAGGACGAACCGGGTATCCAAATCGCGACACCTCTAAACACCCTTTGGTACTTCAGGCGAGCATCTTATCGACCGGGCTACCGCGCCCACTTATATTCCGCAAGAAAGACTTTAATATATGTTTCTGTTTTCTTGTTGTCCCATTTTGAAAACCGTCAGTTTATTATGGGACACTGTACATGGGTGTATAAATATTTTACTCCAATATGTTTTATGTGCAAAGCTTTCTATCAAATATGATTCAATACTGAATGGATTTGCTGGAACATATTTGGATTTCGATTCGATTCATATTTGAATTACTAGCATTCGGCCGTTTATTTCAGGCTATTGGCATTTTTTGGTGACGATTAGCAATGCTTAGTGATTTTTACAACAATTGATGATTGATTTGGTGTTAATTGGCGATGCTTAGGAAGTCGTCGGTGTGATCTTTGCGCTTGCATTGCCTCGCTTCTGAACGAATTATAATCAAGTATTTTGTATGGAAAAAAATAAATCAGAATTTGCAAATGAGTGTGCTTTTATATATGATTTCGTGTTATCTACAGACGTTGGATTAGAAATGTGAATAATAGAAAAACAAATTAATATATGTAGGAAGGAAGACGTCCATCTATCTCGGTAAGATAAGAGCGCCGTCTGACGATGTGTACGGAGCTCAGAGGCAGACGTCGACGTATACGTGGGTGGGACCAGACGTGGCCTCCCACACTGACGCTTTTGTTTTATTATTTTGTTTCTTATTTTAATCAAGATCAATGGATTAAACTATCTTAGTATCCCTTTTAATTGTATTCATGTGATCATTCCCCACATATATATAAAATAAATTAATTTATTTTGGATCAAAAGGAGGGATGAGGGAAAAGAAGCGATAAGAAAAATTAATATTTTTTTTCTAAAACACTGTGGCCAACAACATCTTCCATTCCTTAAGATTTCATTATTTTTTGTGTAATGAAATTAATATGCATACTAAAATCATACGCAGAAAAATACAGGTAGGTACTCTAATTTTCAAAGATAGATGGATTGGAAGCCCGAGCTCCGATATTGCTTTTCCGAAATATAAGTGTTAGTATGTTATTCTTCTTTTTGTTTGATGAAATTGACACGTACACATTATTACTTTCACAAATTAATCTATTCACCATGATTCAAAAGCCACATGAAAAATACACTTTTTGCTACATTTACATTACGTTACAACATCTTGTAGCGGACCGATGTGTGAAAGGATTGTGACGTTGAAAACAGGATTATGACGTCAGTGATGCTGATTTTTTTAATCATTTGATTCTTTGTTAACCTGCAAATTTTAGGATTGTTGGAGGTATTTAAGGCGATTCTAATGTTGTTTGTTACTCGCTTGATTTTCTAGCACTAACGCAGGTAGTCATGTTTGACTAGTCGTTCTAACGTTTTTAACATTTGCAACTGTTGATTAATTTTGTTATGCAATTATGTTCTTAGTTTGAGTTATAACCTCCAAATTATAATGGAGTCGTAGAGTGCTACATTGGCCTCGGTCTACTAACAAAAACGCAGCAAACACAGCATAAACAGCCCGGAAAGTATGGATACTCTTATTTTTAATAGTTTGATAAACACGCGTGATGATTCAAAAAAAAAATCTTTAAGATATTCCTAGAGATAATCGCAGTATGAGAGATTTCCTTTTCTATTGGCTTGAAGGGCTCGGTTCATGTATTCCTAGAGATAACCACAGCGCTGAACTCGCTGCTATAGCTCGGAGAGCCCATTCTTGTGCTGCTTTAATTTCTAGATATTAAGGCAGCGTGAAGTCATTGTACTGGTGCCTATAAGAACTTTATCTGTTTATTCACAGCAACTACTGAGACATTTAACACTCTCTCCGTTTAGCCCAAAGAGACCGATGGAGGTTGTCATTTCCAGCTATTGCTGAGGCTACAAATCCTTCCTTACCCATTGACCCAAACAGCCCATTTGAGGATATTCTTAGATAATCATACAATTGGCACACGAAGGTGTTATTTTGATGCTATAACTGAACATTAAATGAAGCATGGAATTTTTTTTTACTTCGGGTTCCGATAGTCAATAACATGTATTTGTCACAGTAAAATCCAGTTATTATGTATGGACACCGATCATTTTGGTAAATTTGATAAATTTCCCTAAATTAATCACTTTTACCGCCGAATATGCATAATACTCAAGCGCCGCGTCGTTGTTAAGCATGTGAAATTGCACTATAAAATATATACCATATATGACTATTCATACGTGTATAGTATCATTATATCGGGATACGTTCCTAAGATTTGTTATCATTATATCGGAGTCCGACTATAATCATCACACATACTAGGGGCCGTTCAAGTATTACGTCAGAAAATATTTAGCAATTTTTGACGCCCCCCCCCCGTCAGCAAAATTTCGTCAGCACTGCCCCCCCCGTCCTAACACATATTGGTGGGATCAGAAACATACGTGGGAGGAGAGGGGGCACAGGGGCTCGTGCACCTCCCCCCCCAGATGGAAAATACCTTTACATGTTATTATAATAAATTCCTGTTAATTCCAATGCTATTTAAAAGGTGAAAACTTGAAATTTCTCCCCCAGGAATTCATTGCGACCCTTGACCCGCGGCCCAAATGTAGGCCTGAAATTTATCCGATGTGGTTTGTCCCCTCAAACCCAATTTTGTAAAAATGATTTAAGAGGCACATTTACAGATCGCTTTAATGACCAGTAGCACAATTTCAGTGTATTTAAGTGGCCCGTGGCACATTTTCAGATCACTGAAGTAACCCGTCGCGCACTTAAACGATCTGTGACACATTTAGAGATCCCTTGAATGACATGTGGCACAATTCTAGAGCAATTAAGCGCCCCCCCCCCCAGTGCGGTTCTACGTCACTCAACTTACCCGCGGAACACTGCCAGATTACTTAAGTGATCCGTGGCATAATTACGGTGGTTTCCTGTGGTTCTCAAATTCGAGGCTCAAATGCGAGCCGATCTCCCCATTAAAAAGTCTCGCCACAGAGAGCAACAGGCCTACAACGATAAATCATTCAATTATTACACTTCACTCACGGTTAGAAAAACACTACACAACAAGCATTACACAAAAACAAACTTCACACTCCAGGTTTCACTACACGTACACGCACATTCCAACATGCACCAATTCGTTAGAGGTTTCGCAGAGGAATATGGACAAGGTGCATGTCTGGTTTAGTAGTAGCAGTAGCGAATCGGAAACCCTGCCATCGACGCTGACGTAATACTTGAATGATCCCCTTAGACAAACTCATTTGAAATTTTATTCACATTTATCAAATCCACCAATTATAGTAGGCTATTATGCATAATCCCTGGCGGGGAATTTCCAGTATTAGCCGATATAGGTGATAAATTTCTAGTATTTATTAAATTTACCAACAACACTTGCGTGGATATTATGCATAACCTCCAGGTAAAAATGATACATTCAATCAAACATACCAAGACACACACAATTGGTATGGATAATATCCGATTTATCACATTGATCTAACGTATCGATTGAATGCACTGTTTGTATGCAAATAACACCAGACCTATTCGCATTTGCAAAAATATTTTGAATATTGTTCTGAAAAATATAGCTTCATCATTGAGGTTTTTCCTGAACTCCGCGTAGACGCGTATATTCCATACTAGGTATATTCGGGTTCTATAATATGCATACTTAGATACATGATTTAAAAATCCAAGATGGTTTTTCAGAGTAGAGTGGGCGTGAGATTCAAATTGATACTGCATACACATACGCTTGCGATTTATTCGTTCAATTGACTGAAGAAGCATCGGATTTCCATCTCTTATTCAAATCGTAACGTTTGTTCGATTGTGGAAGAAGGAACGTTTTATCAATATAATCTTCAGACCCTAGCCAACATCTGGATCACATCTGAGGGGGAGAGAGAGATAGAGGGAGAGAAAAGGGTTTCTGATGCCACTTGTGATTCGTATCCTGAAAAATGGTTACGAATTCTCGCGATTCTTCTCATCACACACATACACGTATGTTTCTCGCGGGTTACGTAAGGCATGAAATATTGCCCTGAACGTGCTTTGAAGCCATAGGTTGAATGGCACTTTAGTGTTCAGAATTCAGTTCAACCGAAATGGAAGTTACTTGGGTTGCCGTTGGAACATACGTGTATACATTAGGAAAGTGATCCAGACGCTTTTCGACCCTACACGCACACGCACACACAACTTCCTCCTATTCTCTGCTTTCCGGATACCCAATTCCAGGACCCGAAAATTCTCCGAATTCCTACCAACCTTCGGGCAAAGATTACTTGTGGATGATGTTCCGCCTCGGGTAAGAGTTGGATTTATGGATAGAAGGTTACAGGTAGTAGGGGATGGATAAAGGGGAGGTCTTGGGGGAGGAAAAGGTTTCGATGGTATATACCGCATTCCTCAGATTCTCGGCTTTATTCACTATAATTTCTATGTTATCAAGTGCACCGTGGCCGGATAGTTTCAGTGCTTTTCAAGTTGTCCACGCGGCGTCTCGCGCTCTTGAGAGAGTTGACCGTGTATTTGTGCCCTGTTTTATTACATACGAGTGTTTGATGTGTCTCGTATGTGGTGAATGTATCTTCCGTTCTTTCTGGAATTTCTTTTCATTTTCGGATGTGTTCGAGTTTTCGATATGATTGCGTTATGACGAGAGATATACGGATTTATATCATCGAAATTCCCTCTTCAAAAGAATTTTGTAATGCAAAGGTAAAAAAGAAACTTATAAGAGTTGAAAAACATCATCTGAGGCCGAATAATGGTAAAATAATAGTTCGGTTTTTATATTTTTGAGATCAAATGGAATGGAGAAGCTTTTTATACTATATACTATAGAGGGGACCAGAAATTTCGCCTGCCTTGCCCGTATGAGTGATCGAGTGAGTGGCCATATGAGTGTTTGGTTTGAAAGAAAGCGAGTGCAAGTGACCGCATGAGTGACCATGTCAGCGACCGTATGAGAAATCGAGTGTGAGTGACTGTATGGATATATGGTCAGTGAATGATCGTGGTAAATGATATGAATGATCGTGGTGAATGATATGAATGATTATGTGAGTGGTTGAATGACCGTAGGAGTTACCAAGTGAGTAGGTGAGTGACCGTGTAAGTGACCTAGTGAGTATGCGAGTGACTGTATGAGTGGCAGTTTAAGTGACTGTATGGGTGGCCATATAAGTGAATGTATAAGTGACCGTATGAGTAACCAAGTGAGTGACAGTATGCGTGACCAAGTAAGTGGCCATTTTCTTGATCACGTTGGTGATGGTATGAGTGACCAAGGCAGTGACCACATGAGTAACTAAGCGAGTGACCACATCAGTGACCAAGGTAGCGACCCCATGAGTGATCAAGTTGGCAACCGTATGAGTGACCACACTCAATTAATCTCTCATACGGTCACGTACCGTCACTCAACCTCACGGTCGCCTATCCAATCGGTCACTCATATCATCCCTACCCGCTCATATGGCCACTCACCCAATCACTTAGTCACTCACACAGTCAGTCATTTACTTGGCCATTCACTCGATAACTCATACGGTCAGAGCAAGCGAAATGTCAGGGGTGAAATGTATTGGGGACGAAACGTGCCGGGGCGAAATGTCGGAGGTGGAATTCAAGATACGATCAATTGTAATGCATTTAATTAAAGAGCATGTAAAAATATTTATAAGCCTTTTTATTAATATATAATTGCAATTATCTCCATCCGTTCATTTAACATTTTTTATTTAAATTATAGTTTATTTTATTTGCTATATTTACTTACTAATACACAAATTTATTTATTTAATCACTCGAAAAATATATTATTAATGAAGCATGATGTAAATCCTGGGCTTTTAACCTATGGCTCGCAGGGACTTTCAAGATGGGTCGTAGAAATACATTCGCAGCCAACGATTTTGAGATTTCTTTCTTTCAAACCAAGCAGAACTCCGGTCTACCGCCATGAACAATTTACTACCGATCGATCATGGTGCAAGGGGACCACTACTAACTTTTCCCCGACACAACCCTGCCTCATTTAAGGTAACGGAACTAAATTGCTTTGCATCAGTCCGGGGTTAGCTGTTCTTTCTATCTATCTATCTATCTACCAAATGAGTCATGCCTGAAGTATGAGTGCGTGTTTGTGTACCTAAGTCTAATTGCGTATATGGTGTTGTGTGCTGAATCTCCAGTGCTGTTATCTTTACTAAAAAAGGTTAAGAACCGCTGCTGTAATGAAACACTTTTGAAGTTCCTGACATTTTAAATATTTTTTGTAGCCAATTCATCATCTCCGCACAAGGCTTACATGCAACAATGATGCTAGGTGGTCACACCTAAATAGTGATTATAAGGGGAGTTTTATCACTTACCATACTCGTATAAGGCCTGGGAATTGAGTTGATAAGTATTTCATATTTCTAGCGACTGCGATTAACCCTTTCATGGCATTGACGAAATATCTGACATTCTTAAAAGCTCTTTATTTTAGCAGTGACATGTGTAGTTATTTTCTGAAGCTGTTTGTTTCGTGTCCCGTCCTTCAATGTTCAATGTGAAGCTGATTTTCTATATAAGTTTAGTTTCAGTTTACCGCTGTATATTTTTTTACTGTATGCAGAAAAAAGAGATGCGAGACATTTTCCAAAAGGGTTTAGTAATTTGTTCTATGCTTGGGAAAGGGCTCAGAATAGGCATTTTTTAGTATGTTAAGTCTGTACTTAACATATACATTAACTATTATACATTAGAATGAGTCAAACGCATACATTGTGGGGGATTATTTTTCTTTTCAGTACTGTTGTTTTACGAGGTCATAAATTTGTAATACTTCAATGTTGAGAGGGACACAGTTTCATGACATTTGAACAAGCGGTGTTTCAAAAAAAAAGTTCCTTATCTAACAAAAAACATAGTTTTGGGAAAAGAACATTCTAATTGGATACATTAACATGCTTAGTTCCTGCCAGTAGTTTATATTTTAAAAATAGTTTTACTGCAAATGGAACAAAAACTCGAACACAGGCAAATTGAAAAACAATTCGAAAATGTGTTTTTTTTGGCAAATTTGAGTGCACCACCCCGCTTAAATTCAAAACCCAACTGCAGTAATTATACCCCCATACAAACCATCATAATACTATTTCAATCGATTGCATTCACTCACGTACGAACAAAACTGGCAAATAGACGTTACACGCTCACACAAACAATATCCGCGGCGTGTAATGCTTCCTTATGACAAGAACAAATGATGCAGAGCTACTTTTTTGAAACCTGAACATAAACAGTAAAAGCGTACATAATATAAAGATATCTATCTCAATGTACATACATCAGGTGCATCTGTGGGGTTCAGTATTATTCCACGAGCTCTCATATACAGACGGACGCGCACACACATGCACCGGTCCGAGTTATTCGGAACGTTTACTCTGAATAAGGAGACGAGGAGGAGGATGATAAAAATGAAAGGGAAGTATATAATACTTTGTGCTTTGTCTACAAAACAAATAGATGGGAAAGGTATAAAAATACATCTTTATACGAGGTCCCATTATCTTCCATAAGACGCATTTGCCCGACGGAAACGAAACCATAAAAACGGAACACGCTAAGGCGTGTAAGCTTCTTCTTGCGTAAGAACGGATCAAGAAATAAATAAAATAAAATAAAAAATGATAAAGAATAGAATAAGAAAACAAAAAAAAAGACATGTTAGAACGATTGGATTATTACAGGCATCCATCTTAACATACAAGTTTATTGACACTCGGTAAGCAGAAAGAAGAAAACAGGAATGTATAGGCTACCTTTTCCTATATACTCCTCACTATTCTTTTGAAATATATTGCTTTCATGTAATACACTGGAAAAAAAAATATAATATATAAATAACAAAAAAGAAAACCAATACGACGCTCCATTAGTAGGTCATTTAGGCTTTGGTTTCTGTATGAGGTTAAAGCAAGGGCTATACAAAAGAGTAGAAGAAGTGAATGAAAAAAAGGAGGTACAATGCTAAGGAATATCGAACATGTTGGAAAAGGAAGGGTTCTGTGAAAGACCTATAAAGTGTATAGACCTATCGGGAATGTTGTTTGGGTTTCGTGTTTTGGTACAAAGTGGATATTGAGCGACGAATACTCGGATCTTTTATGTCTTTTTCATTCCCCCTGTGTTGGTTTCGTGAGATTTCGGGATAACAATGGAAAAGTGTAGCTTAGATACGTGTTTATTGGGCCTGGGTCATGATTTAGACATTTCAAAATAAATTTCACGAAAAAAAAATTTAGTTCGCTTTGTTAATTTATCCAAAGAATATTGGCATAAAATGAAATACAAAATTGAAAAAAAGAAATATATATTTACAAATTTAATTTTCAAGTGATAAACTGAGTTTTTCGTTGTTGGTCTAAATATTGTTTCGAGAGAATCGCAGGATTTTGCGGCGCAGAATATTAAATATTAAATTTCATCGCCAAAAGACAAAAGTCAAGTCGTTGGGAAAGAGCGTGAAGTTTATCTGTTTGAAATGAAAAAAAAAATTCATTTATTATTTTATTCAAGTATCACATAAAAAATATATATTTTTAAGAAAATTTTTTTTGTCATGTTGGGATTTTGTCTTATGTCGATTTTGGGTGTCGGGATTATAGCTGGAACCGAGTTTTTCTTTTACGTTCTTCTACAGTCGACACTCATTATAACGACCGTATCGTTTAAATAAAATGGAAGGTATATATTCGGAGGTCACAAATCAAAAAAACATTAGTTGTCTGACAGAATTACATACTTGGAAAGAATAAAAAATTGATGATAAAAGAAAAAAAGTAGTAAAATGGGAAAAAAACAATTGACTCTGCGCACTTTTATGTATCAAATTTTCAGATATCAAAGGTCAACGTCAAAAACAGTAAAAGACGGATTTTGTCCATTTTTTACAAAAAAATTTTGGATCAGAACTGAGTTCGGACGTTGTATTAGTTGAAAAAATATTTCTAGGTCGTTATATTGGATGAAAAAAACCATAGTGTTGAATGAAAAAATTTGATTTTTTTCATTGAAAAAAAAAAAAATTTGGTTGCAATAACTTATGGTTGTTATAAAGACCGTCGACTGCATGAAGGTAACAAGCGATTTTTGTATGTTTCTTCTATTACAAGATGTCAAATTTATGAAGTCCCGAATTCAACAGTGGCAATATTTGTGGATTTTGATTTTGGATAACTCTGTGAATAAATGCAATATATGCCATGTTCGACGCATGAGATGGGAAATTCATCCACTAAACAAGAAATCCAAAACGCTTTTTGTGAATCATCATCGATGTTGACCATTCACTGCATGATTCAAGAAACTCATCAGCGTTGTTGTTACGTAAGCGTTGTGCCATATAACGATCGAAGTATCATAAATCTTTTCTTTACTAGGTGTTGTGGCACGACAAATCCTGACAATGACAGTGGTCCTGCAAGTCCTAATTTGTCTTTCATCTCCTCAACCGTTCGTCATAGAGACATAGTTTTAATTTAAAAATGCTCAAAATTTGTTCGGCAATCACCTTGAACCAATTTGTAATTGAAAATAGAATCACAAAAAAGTCTCAAATTAAAGTAGTCTAAATTTTTGTACGTACACCCTATCGTAAAAACCCAATTAGAAAGATGTTGCCGTGTCTTCGCTGAGGCTAAAAAAATTACAATTAGAAAATATTTGCAAATAAGGTGTAGAACTCAGATACGTCATTCATATTGCTAGGGGTTGTACAGTTATTAAAATATCAAAACTTTTTATACCGAGACCCTGTTTTCCCAAAAATTTAATTA